>NC_066580.1:385978314-386278314 GCF_024323335.1 Lathyrus oleraceus
CCTCTACAACATAAATAAGCGTCTACTTATATACTAGTCTAAAATAAATTCCTATAACGGTCGACTAAGCACATTGTGCCACGTTTATGTAAACCTTGTCCTCGATAGATTCTCATGTATCTCTGAATAACCACCCGATCTTATCTAATTCTGACTCATTTGACTAATTAGAATAATCATCCTAAATATTGGAACTTTCACTAAGTCCAGACTCCACAAATACCCCTTGGTCTTTGACTACAAAATTTAACTAGAAATTTCCAAATCATCTTTCGATAGGCCAAAGTTATTAAATCAACCCATGGTCTCGATTGAACACTTTCGACTTCACACCTTACCATGGAATGCCTCGTGTCTTACTTACTATTAATATCCATGTCGAAAATCCAAGGTAACAAATTGTCCCCCAAAATGTCATATTTCGATTTAGATCAGAAAAGAGAAAGGTGACATTTTTGAGTGTATTTTTGACATTGTTTCAACTTCTCCGCTGACGTCATCGTCTCCACTACCACTTTATTGCGCGTTGTCATTTTCCATAAGATCTTTTCAATTGCAAATCACAACCAACTTTAATTACATCAAGCAATCACCAAAACATACAAGATACAATGGTTTATTTTTTATGTTAATTATTCTTGAACCTAAAAAAAGCTAGCTAAAAAAATGGTCCAGTCCAAAAAGCAAGTGTAAAACCACAAAGGAAAATATTAAGCCCAAGATTGAATTCTAGGTCAGACCCAAGATTGAATGTTGCATTTTGTGAAACCTGCTGAAGCTAAGCATCTTACCGGCAACTCCAATTTAAGCTATGCATTTTCACAAACACCTCAACCCCAATGTCGATAGCAAAGTCACCATAGATAGTTTCAGGCTTAAATTGAGCAGAGTTTTGTGTAATTGAGCATGAATTCTTGAACTAAGGGTTTAAACAGGAAGTCTTGAGCAGTTAGCTTAAGAAAGGAAGTCTCATTCTAGGTTGATTGAGCAAGAAGTCTTGAGTAGTTAAGTTAAGAAATTGTAATCAGTTTGGTTATAGTAAAAAGCTCTTGTTGATGCAAGGGGACTGAATTACTCTCTGATGAGAAGAGGAACCATGATAATATTTATGTGTTGTCTGATTTGACTTTTGATCATTTTATTTTCGTTATTGTTACTAACTCTGACATTAGACTCTGAACATAGTTCAAATTCTGAATTTTTGAATTAAGAAGTGGAACAAATTGATGTCACATAACACAAAGGCATGCAAAGTTATTAAAAGTAGAGTTCAAGTTTGATTTAAGCGTAACGATATTGGATTATTGTATGCTATCTTGAATCAAATGAACTGCTAATGTGAAATATATCATCACAAAATGGAATGGGATGATAATGAATTTAAAATGCTCAACAATGAAATTGTAAAGTGAGGCTTAACTTACACAATGGTAAAGCAAATGAGATGAAGTAAACCTTATAATCGACATTTAAAATAAGCGTAAAACAAAGAAATGCATGCAAAACCATAAGTAATGTGATCAAAGTCGGTTTATGTGTACCGACAACAAATGAAATATTGTATGCAAGGGTCATAACATGGCGAAATCAAATCAATATATTGATAAAAATCCGTCGGCATAATGACATATGATTAACGCTCAATATGTGAATTACATCTAGTTTTTAACATCGTTAACACAACCAAAACAACAACAACATAATATGTCATTGAATGTATTAGATCAAACGAATAACCAAGATGGCATAGACAAGAAAATAAATTTGTAGTAATGACATAATCGACAACAATCACAAACAACTTCGTAATCGAATTGAAAACTGTAGTAACATAACCACCAAAATGCACCAAAGTCGAATCGACACCAAAACTAAAGATCCAAGAAACATACAATATGTAAAATAGATATGCACGAAAGAACTTGATATCGTTACCGAAGCGCGAATTTCTTTGAACAGAAAGTTGTATCGCTGCGATGTCCAGCTGTTGTTGCTGAGTTTCAATGTTGCAAAATCGAGTTGTTGTCGTTGAAGTGTGATGCTGCAAAATCGAGTTGTTGTTGTTGTTTCGAACCAAAACAATGCAACTAAGCTGAGATGCCATCATAGTTTCGAACCACAACTATGCAACCAAGCTGAGATGTTATTTCCACTCCGGCCAACTGTGGAATTGATGTTGAGTCGAGTCGTGTCTGAGGGAGGTGTTATTTCCATTTACACAGTGAGACTCGGTTTCACGTGGGAGATAAAGGGAGTTGTTGTGTGATTTAGTGATGTATGGAGGTTAGTTTGTGTGGAAAAGTGGTAGAAGTTTGAGCTTATACAAGGGGGTTCATCGGCGATTTACACAAAGGGGTGTTCAGAGACGGGAAGGAGAGGAAGGGATGTAGTGGGAGGTGGTATTCTTGCAGGGAATGAGTGTTTTATGGCAGATGTATGGTTGAGGTCGAATGAGGTGTTGTTATTGAGGTATAAAGGTTGTTGAGTTAAAGTTGGTGTGGTGATGGATGATGGAGAAGATAGTTTGGTTCCAGCTGATGAAGGTTTGCAAGGTTGTGTTAATTTTGGTTGTGAGGTGGAGAAGGAGAGGCCTGTGAAGGTAGATTGAAGGCGTGGCCATGAGATTTCTGGCGGAAAGGAGATGGAGGTTGAAAATATGGTGGTTGTTGGTTTGAAAAAGGAAAAGAAATGAAGTCAGGTAGTTGGGGTTGTAGATGGAAGAGGAAAAATTCTCGCGGAGAAGAAGAAAATCAGGTTGAGCAATATGAATCCTTTTTTGTGGTGCGTGTTTTTCTCTTTAGAACCTCATCTCTCTTTTTTACTTTTTCGTTTGAAATAGAGAAATATCTACCAATAGTAATATGCCGTTTGGTGATGATTTTGTTGTCTCTCCTCACTCATTCATCAACATAAATATATATACACCAGGGTTTCTAATTAACTAAACATTAGCAAAAATATCCTTTTGATTTTTTTAAAGTGTAAAATGGGTGTAAACTAAATAGAACAAATAAAATGAAATATTTTAAGATAATCAAAATGAAGCCAAGGTTAATTCTATTTATTTATTTTCAGTATTTTGACAAAAAAAATAAAAATAAAAAGACTCAAAGTAAATAAAAGTTGAGCATAAAAGTGCTTGAAAAATTAAAATGAATGCACAAAAATGATCTGCGCGAAATAAATCTCTCAGAAACATACATGTTTTGATCAAATTTTAAAATAAAAAATGATTGTTTAAAAGGACCAGACTTATAAAAAATATGACCGAAAAAATAGTCGAAAATATAAAACGAGCACGTCGGGTAAAACTACGCGAATCGTAGATTTACAATACTAGCGTCTGCAATGTAGCGTTGGTGAAAAAGAAGTCGGGAAATTGGCGTATGTGCGTAAAATTCACCGATCTCAACAAAGATGGTTCGAAGGACCCGTATCCATTACCACATATTGATAGACTGATTGACGTCAATTCAAGTTTCCGTCTGCCTAACTTCATGGATTCCTACTCAAGTTACAATCAAATACGAATGAGCCCAACTGATACACCCAAAACAACATTCATGACCGGCAAAAACAACTATTACTACAAGGTAATGTCATTTGGTCTAAAAAATGTTGGGGTTACGTATCAGAGGTTGATGGATATGGTATTCTCATCACATATAGGAAGAAATATTGAAGCGTACATTGATGACATGTTAGTCAAGACACAAGAAGAAGGAAAGCATGTAGATGACTTGAAAGAGACCTTTGAATCAATAAGAAATTTCAACATGAGACTTAATCCCAACAAGTGTACCTTTGGGGTATAGGTCGAAAAATTCATCGACTTCATGCTGACACACCGGGGAATAGAATCAAATCCAGACAAGTGCCAAGGTGTCATTGATATGAGAGGCCCAACATCCATAAAATAAGTCCAACAACTGACAGAGAGGTTAGCCTCCTTATATGGATTTCTGTCTTGCGTTGCGATAAGTCCATACACTTTATCGCAACTATAAAGAAGTCGACATAGTTCATGTGGATGGAAGAATGTGAGAAGGCGTTTGTGGAGTTGAAGTAATTCTTGCCTGCCCCACCAATCTTGATCCGTCCAAAGGAAAATTCACACTTCATCTTGTATTTAGAAGTATCCGAGAAGGTGATTAGCTCGATATTGGTTCAAGACAATGATAGAGATGAGAAACCGGTCTATTTTGTCAGCAACGTTCCCAAAGAAGCAAAAACACATTATCAGAAGATTGAACGACTAACTTTGGCGGTAGTGGTTACCTCCAGGAAACTCAGGCAGTACTTCCAAGGACATCCTATAATAGTCAAAACGAATTATTCCATAAAACAAATCTTAAAGAAGTCTGGAAGGAGAAATGGTAGCATGAGCAGTAGAATTATCCAAATATGATATCACATGCACGCCTAAAAACAATAATAAGTCACAAGTATCGGTAGATTTATTAATAGAATTGAGCTCACCCACCCCGAAAGAAATACCCGAGCAATGAGTCCTATCAGTGGACGACTAATTTAACCTCAAGGGTAGTGGAGCAAGAATAATGCTAGAAGGAACATGGGAATTGATACTAGAGCAATCTCTTTGCTTCAATTTTTAGGCCAACAATAATCAAGCAGAATACGAAGCGATGATTGTCGGCTTGAAGCTAGCCAGGACAGTCGAAGTTTCTCATTTGTTGGTTTGAACTGACTCACAGTTAGTCGCTAGTCAAATTGGGGGAGACTATCAGACAAAGGATGTGTCATTGCTCAAGCATCTGCGACAAGCTCTACAATTAGCCAAAGAGTTAACCAAGGGCCTAGGGCTAAACATGATGGTAATCCAAGAAACTTTAGAGACACCGAGCACAAAAGTGGAGGACGTGATGGTACTGGAAAATGCAAAGGATTGGATGACACCCATAATTTAATATTTGACACAGGACAAGTTGCCAGATGAGGAGACTGAAGTATGACGCATCAAAATAATATCTTCCTGATACCTCATGGTAGTCGATCAACTATACAAGATAGGAAGATCTTCCCCAATGCTGAGACGCATCGTTGAGGAAGAAGTAAGATTCATAATGAAGGAAGCACATGAAGGAGTATGCGAAAGTCATATCGAGGGAAGAACTTTATCTGGAAAGATACTCAGAGCCGGGTATTATTGGCCGATTATGCTACAAGATTTTGCATGGTTCGTAAACCATTGTGAGAAATGTCAAATTTACGCTAACTTCGTACATTCTCCTGAATAATTACTACATTCAATAATATCTCATGTCCTTTCTACTAGTGGGGGTCAGACATCCTCAACCCTTTTCCTTTAGCCGTTAGGAAATTAAAATTTCTTATAGTGACAATTGATTATTTTACCATGTGGGTGGAGGCCGAGGCCGTATCCTAAATCATAACAGAGAGGGGAAGACATTTTTACTGGATAAATATCATATATAATTTTGGCTTACCAGGGATCATTGTATCCGATAACGGCACACAATTTGCAAGCTCTTCTATTATAGAATTTTGCAGGCACCTCAATATTCATAACCGATTTGTGTCGGTCGATCATCCCTAGGATAATGGTCAGGAAGAAGCAACAAATAAGATTATTCTGTCAGGAATGAAGAAGAAACTGGATGAAGCAAAGGGGATTTGGGCTGAGTACTTACATGAGATCCTATGGTTATATCACACTACTCCTCATTCGACCACTAAGGAGACACACTTTTGAATGGTGTATGGGGACAATGCATTGATACTAGTAGAAATAAATTCTCCAACCTGGCGACAATTGAACTTTGACAATAATGTTAATAGGGAGGGGCTGAATAACTCGTCTAACCTCATAGAAGAAATCAGAAGAATAGCTCACGTGAGGGAGTGTGTAGCAAAACAACGAATGGTCAGAAGGTTCAACATCAAAGTACGACCAAGAAGTTTTCAAGAAGGAGACTTGGTTCCAAAGAGGATTACAGACACACATAAGAAGGAAAAACTCTCCCCAAATTGGGAGAGACCTTATCGGATCAAGCATAAACTAAAATTTGGAGCCTACAAGTTTGAGAATTTAGAAAGAGTCTTTTTATGGAAGTAAGTTTACAACAGTCAAGAAGTTGTATCGAGCTAAAAACCATGATAACAAGTTATAGTTCCCATAAAAGTCATCATGACAAGAAAAGAGAAAAATTGATATTATTGACATTTTAAATCACTGCCACATGGTAACTTTCCAAATAGGTGATCGACGCAAGGAAGCAAGAGTTCCAAGATTTTCTTGTCTGAACACTTCAATCCACCTAGACCATGTGATCGATGGGCATATGCACATCCTAGAATTCCTGAAGATTGAACTTTTGTAGGCCGAGTACGAATGAGCAAACAAGTCTGACTGCATAAATCCTAAGTAGGTCGGGTTCCAGTCTAAAGGAACATTCTTACAAGGCATGAGCAAGTCGGATTTGGTTACGTAATGACTCTGGAGGATGAACAAGTCGGGCCTGGTCTTGGAAAGGGTGCCAAGAGGCGACATGAACAACCATAGATGACGATTACGAAATATTTTCATGATTGCATGTGAGTTACATAAATTAAGGGAAGAAGTGTTCCTTAGGGAAGACGACAGTCGTTACCTAAGGTTGCTTTAACATAGTATATGAATGGGCATCCCTTTAAGAGCCATTGATGATTGAAAGAGTATAAAATGAGACTTCCTCAACGAGGAAAGGGAACAACAACTAATATCTCCTAACAAATAGGACGATTGTGATATCACCTGACTAATTTAAGAGAGATTTTTCCAAATAGTATTTAGTAAGAAATATATATATATATATATATATATATATATATATATATATATATATATATATATATATATATATATAATTTAATCATTTGATATATTTTTTTAAAAAAAATAATTAAATTAAAAAAAATTATAATGCATATTCAATAATATTATCTCAACTTGTATATTTAAAATAATAAATAAATTAAATAAACTAAATTGATTATATTTAAAACATTGTAATGTTTTTCAAATAAGAGATGAATAATTAAAGCATTAAAATTTTAATTAGATATATTTATAAAAATTATTCGCTTCGTCTCAAAATAATTATCATACTTGACACTTTTAAATAAATTGAAAAAATGTGATAAATGAAAGAAATAATAATTTTTTTACCAAACTATTGTAGATGGTTATTGATATATTTAAATTATTATTAATGCAAGAGAAAAATAAAAAATCAAGAATATTAATCGGAAAATATAATTGAAATATCAAAATTAAAATTGTATTGAAAACTAAAAATGACATTTAGGGAGTAACTTATTTTCAAAAGAGAAAATAAATTTAAAAATTAAAATTTAAGAAACATTATAAAATAAAAACTGGGAAAACTTAGGAAAGAAGACTGAGAAAAATTGTTATAGATAAGAAAATCAAATTAGAAATTTGTTTAGAAATATTTAGAAATTAGATTATCATGTTGAATCTAATTCAATACAGTAGCAATATAACTTTTGTTACTATTTATACCGAATTAATTAACCGAATCATCATTTTTAATACATATATAACGGAATCACTGTGACCAAATCGGTGTTTAAAAGATTGAATTAAATAACTTAATACACATATACAGTGATCATGGTTGTATTCTGTGATTTCAGGTTTTATTTTTTATCTCCTTTAGAAGCCATGGAAAACCTTGTTCCGCTTGCGGCACAAAAGAAAATAGTAACAAGAGTTTAAAAAGGCCGGCAACACAGTCGTTGATCGAAGATTTGCCGGATTAGATACTCTCTGAAATCCTATATTTTCAGAACATGCGTTGTTTGCAAGAGATGGTTCCGTTTATGCCACTCACTCGATTTTTATAGCTTTAACGATGGAGGCGTGAATAACTCAGAGAACAGGATTCAATTGCTTCGATTCGTTAACTCAGTTCAGTTCTCCCCACACTCTCAGCACCTTCCCATCGAAAGTTTTATTTCCAACTCTGGGACAACATCATGAGAAAACAACTAGTCACTAACTTTGCAAATGAAGTGTTGTTACTACCTGAAGAAAATTGAGGAACTAGACATTGCTTAAGCCTCTTTCAACGCATTTGGAACACACAAAAATATAGGATTGGGTTAATTCTTCTTTAAGTCCAATGGGTGACATGGATACCATCGTACAAAAAGCACCTAGTTAGCCTAATATATTGAGATTTATAGGAATGAAGAGATCGGTGTAAGGATAAGGAGACCTCTTTGTTGTTTGAAAACGTGTTTTAAGTAGCAAGTGATATAACAATAAGAATATCGAATCTACAAGAAGTGGAAATAACTTGGATCAATTTCTCAAAAAATTATCTTTTATAAATAAGCATGAGCTGAATAAAAATAATTTATGTTTGTCACATGTTCAATTTAATAACAACCAAGAGTAATACGGTGTTACGAGAGTAAACGAGTTCAATAATAGAGAGCATGTCAGACAATGACCCATTAATATAATTTTGTCATCTATATATACATGATGTGTTATGTCGTGTCAGGAAATGTCAGAAAGTGATTTGAGTGTGTATATCTACATAATCAAAAATGTATACTTCAGGACAAGAGGACAAATCTCTAATCCTCGCTTGTAATCCTAAAACATGTTTGATTTTATTCTGAAAGTTTTTCATGGTTGTAGCTATTTATCTCTAAGAAATTAATCTAGTGAATATTTTCAACCACTTTTATCATGAAATCCGCTTGCTATTGGATCTCCCACAACAACAAGCTTGCATCTTTTTTCAAGTTGATCAATCAAAGAAACTGATTTATAACAAATTAACACATGATAAAGCAAAGCATTAACAACACATCAATTAGCATAAAGACTACATTATATTAACTTCTCATAGCTCAAAATAAATGATTTAGCTCATAATGAGATGAGTACATACAACAATACTGATTCTTAAGCTAATAGTTCTCAAATACACAGTTAAAATGAAATAACAACCTAAGAGCAACGTCTTCGTATTCTTTCAATGATTAATCACCAAGAGACAACTTCTGTCACGCTAGAGATCAATAGTAGGCATTTGAGATGATGAGAAGGAGAATCTCCATTTTCACTCAACTCACTTTCTTCACTGGTTTCTTCTACTTGATTTTTCTAACAAAAAATGTTGAACTTTTTTTCCTGCTTCAAGAGTTGCTTTTATAGTTGCTTCAACTAGAGTTTTGAATATTATCTTGGATCATGTACTTGAGAATAAATCAAATCAGACCTAAAAGAGAATCAACAACGTTCCCTCAATTTCTTCCTATTCGTACAGTAGTGGAATCAGGTATAGAAATTAGTGGGAGACAAAGTGTAGTGTGGCAGTCTATTGGCGCAGATGACCAGGCGGCGTTGTCCTTTTTGCAGCGTGGTGCGGTATTGGTTGTACCATGTACTAACTTTTGTCTTCTAGTTCCTTGTTCTTATCCATTCAAACCAACTCTCCTTCCAACGCAAATTATTGTCATGTGTACTCTAGGAATGCAATTGATGTTTCTCCTTTTTTTCTCAATTGCTTTCAGCTTTCTACTTTCATTTAGGTACCAGTTACTATCCTAGATTTTCGTATCCGGTCTTATCAAAACTAACATTTCAAAAGCAACACACACATAAAAACTATAAAAAAGAGTATATTTTGTGCTCTTTACAATATACTTTAAAAATAGTAAAATGTAATGAATTTAACTACTGAATGGTAAAACAAATAGTCATATTCAAATATTAGGACTTGTAATAATTTATAAAATATGGGTTATCAGTGTTTTGCTTATAAGTGCAATGACTGTGATGTATTTAGTCACAATTCAAGAAAGTGTAAGAGTACTAAAATGAATTAAGATGCTTTGAAACAGAAGGTAAATTATATGTTATGACTCCAATGTTCCATGTATTAGTTTGTCCAATAGCACAAGCCTTTACTAATTTATAATCTATTCTTAATAGAGTTATTTTTCAATTATATTTTTTTATTTGTAATTATTTAATTTATAAATTTAAATATATATATATATATATATATATATATATATATATATATATATATATATATATATATATATATATATATATATATAAATATGACGTTTCATTTTTCAGAAATGTTTGAAAGTAGCACTCTTTAATTGAATATAAAACTCTCTTTTGAAATTCGTTTGTTTATTTTCAACACATCCCAATTTTTATTATTTTCAAAAAGAAATCAATATTGTTTCTCAAGCCCTTCCGAAAAATTGCCTTCCTACTAATCAAATCATCTTTTCGTTTGTTTCTTAGGTAAGTATATGTTCCGTTGTAGAATCAGAATTAGGTGTACGTTGAGTGAGGAATCTTGAATCGGTGGTGTTGATCTTAGGGACGGTAGAATATTGCGGACCTACAAAGTTAATACTCCAACGTCTAATTCAGTTCAAATTTAAGATGAGTGTAGTAAAAAGTGGAGATCATTAAGCGTACTTCAAATATCCCGTGTAATGACTTTTATATCTAGGTCAATTTTATCAGGTCCCCACAATGAACTTGAATTGTACTTGCTAAAAGTAGAAATATGTGACAACCCCAAGTGATCAATGGCTATCATAGACTTTTAAGATTTGTTGCGAGCTTAAGAGCTAACTCATGTGAGGGGTCAGAAGCTATACAATTTGTATGCATGAATTTATGTGTTCAAGTTAGGTTATGTCTTAATTATGATATTGAGGTATTTATAGCCACATCGAGTCTAAATCCAATGCTCCATTAGAAATAGCAACTACTTAAGGAATGAATAATTTATATCTTGGTACTCAAAGGAACGTGATCCACCTCTCCCATGACTTCTATCGTGCCGTTATAGGATAAGGACATGTCACTCGCCCAGTCCCGTCAGACGAATTATCCTAGAAGAAGATGAGGTATTCAATAAAATGGTGATACCTTTGATGCATAGATAATTGATCTGATAAAGGGGAGGATGATAACCCCTATGTCGCCTCTGAAGACCTTCACATAAATATACTGATACAATAACTAATAGTTGATACAAGATGATTGACACTAATTTACAATACATATTAAACCAAGTCATTACAACACATATTGAACAATAAACCGATTCATTACAAGATAATAAAAACATGACTTATAATACCAAAACAAGGCATAAAATACCACATAAACTCCTAAACAACAAATATTCAACTAATTCATTATATTTTATATAACTAACGCAATTAACGATACAAATGTCATGGTCAAAGTAAACTTGAACTTCATTTTTAAAAACTTGATCTTCATCTTCAAAAACTTGATTTTCATCTTCAATTCGTTCTTTTTTACTTTTATACCATCCAACTTTATCTTTTATTTATTTATTTTTAATGTAAGAAAGAGATTAGATTTCTTGCTCTTGAATTCATTTCTTATCATACCAAACAAAATGATTCTAACTCTTGCATCCCTGCAACTTGAAACTTTACAAAAGAAGATGAAGGGTTTTTGAATTACAAAAAAAAACAATTGTGAATGGAAAAATAAAATCTACAAGTACCTTATACATCTAACACCTATAAAAGCAACGAATTTGGTTTGAATCGTTATATATTGTCATCAATGGAGTATCAAAACCACTTTTGCATTCGTTCTAAATAAAATGAAATATCATTTCATTGCTTGATTTCGAGTACTATGACACGTTAGTTTGTGATGAAGATGATGTAGACAATAAACTATGAATGACTAGACATGTAGTTGTTGTAAAGATGAGAGAAGAACTTTTCTAGAGTTTATGGCTTTCAATGAGGAAAATGATGGTTGGAGGAATGTCTCTCTTGTCATAAATAACAACATAGAAATTTAAATATAACTAATAATAAAGTAAAATAATTTTTTAATTTTTTAATTGACGGGACAAATAATTTGTGACATGACACCATATACAAAATGTCATGTTAAAGTCACGTAATAAATTGAAGTGAAATCTGAAGAGAGACAAAAGAAATAAGAAAATATTAAATAAAAAGATAAAGAATCTAATTTTTAAAGAGAATTAAAATATTTTAAAAAATCAAAATAGAAAAAAAAAGTGCATTTAAAAATAATATTAATTATTCATCACGCTGATACAGTAAATAGTAAATACCATTTCTTTTATATATGTTTTTTAGTTTGTGTCAAGTGATTAAATGAATCCTAATATTTGAATTAGTTGAAATATTTTATTTTCTTTTTCTTTTTCAAAATAGTATAATATCACAATTCAACTTCGCAAATAACCAAACCAAAAGACATTGTTGACTCATTGTTTAACTAGTTGAATCCTCTTGTTATATTTTACTAAAAGATAAAATATCTGATTTAATTTAATTTTAATAGATTAAGAGTTTGTTTGGATGAGATAATTGTCTTTTTAAGAAATTAAAATTTTAAGCAATTTTAATTATTCAATTGAAATTCATTTATTTTTAATTTGTATTTGTTTGAATAGAGTATTAAAACTATTCATTGTTAATTATTTTAAGTTATTTTTATAAATTTTAAATTTTTTATTCCAAATTTAAAATTTAGGAAAATAGGGAACATGTTGGAATTTTTTAAAATTTAAACGGATCGGTTAATGAAATTTGAAAATTATTAAGGATCAATTTATAGTTTTTGGAAAATCTTAAGAGTCAATTTGTAAATTTTAGAAAATATGGGGCACAAAATTTGAAATAATAATAATAATATGTAATTTGACAGTCACATTCTATGAAGTATGAAAGAAATTTAAAATTCTTTGATTTTATGTATAATTTCAAAATCATTAAATTTAATTTGAAAAAAATACTTTATAGATTTTTATCATTTCGAAAATTCTTCATTTTTTTTATCCAAACAATAAAATTTGTTAAATTATTAATATTATATTTCCTCGTTAAAATGCCTCATTCAAACACACTCAAAAGATCTAATTTAAATTATTCCTCACATTCTTTTAATTAGTCTTACATTTTATATCTAAGACAACTTAGCCACTTTATTTATTCTTGACTCATATTTGGCCTATTGATTATTAATTTGTCACATTAAATATATTTAGAATGAATCCCACATTCAAATATGGAGATTGTTCAATACACCTCACGAATTACTCACACATTTCGATGATATTTCAAAAATAACCCTAAAATCCATATTTTAAAACCCGGACGCAATAGAAACACCACGGGCTCTCTCTAAAACACGCCAAAGCAAGAGATAAAAAATTTGGACTTTGGAATCCATATTCATAAGTTACGGAGATTGAACTCCTGACGCACCTTAACATATCACACCGATGCCTAATCTAAGTAACATTCAATTTAAAATACCTTGGATTCCAAAGTCTAGATTTCTTACGGAGATTGACGCATTTATTTTTGCAAACAGAGCAAAACCAGGCTTTTACTCATTGCATTCTCAAAGCTTGTTCTAGCATTTTTCAAGCATTCTCAAAGCTTATAATCCCTTACATTGAAGTTTAACACATCTCTAAAATTCAACTTCACTGCATTGCATGTCTCAGAAGTTCTATTTTATAGCATTAGTAAGTTACTCATTCCTTTTCTTAATTTAACATGCATCCATTACCTAAATAGTTTATAAGTATGACACATTGGAGATTAGGGTTCGTGCCTTGTTTGTCTTAAACTGTCTAGTTTCTCCATTTTCACATTGAACCTTAAGTCATGTGCTCTCTCTGGTTCGTTTCTCCTAGTTTAGTGCAATCCAGATTTTGAAATCCGAGCCCTTAGTTCGAAGAACAAAATCTAAAGTTACTTTGTATCTATTTTTGGGATTGGTCTATTTTTGTGTTGGTTTTTTATTTATTGTTTTTGTTTATGTACACTATCATGACATTATTTTTCTTGTTTCATTGTAGGAAAAATGTTTGACAACCAAGAATGGATGATACATGGTATAATAGCCCAACATGCTTCAGTTCCTAGGGAGAAAGCTAGACCCCCGCGACCTGTAGTTGGAGAAACTTTGTTTGCTGATAAAAGATCATCTTCTCAGGTTCATGTGTCTCTGACATCGTCTTCCTAGATTCATATGTCCCATGCTGCCCAATAAGCCCCAAAATCTCATGTTTCCTCAAATGTTATTGTGTCTGATGGTTTCTTGAGAGACCCATCAAACCTTTCACTGGTTCCTATGTATCTAGACTTTGATGTTAGGAACACGTGAGAGGGATGAGTAGCATAAATCTTTAACTACTCTTTTAAACATGTGTGCTATAATATTTGAATTGTCTTACAATGAATGTATTTAATTTTGCAGCACAATGACACATTAAAATGTATCATCCATGTTAGGAAGGTTGCAAAGCTGGCACAACCTGATGAACCATGATTTTAAGATGTATTACAACTATTTGGGTTGCATGATTTATACATAATTAGATATGATTATATAACTATGTATTATTGTCTGCTTTTGTAGAGAGGTGACACACAAAGACGTCTTTATTTTATCTTCTGATTGGTGAGATGTCCATCACAGTTGATGGTGTATCATGCCTCCTACATCTTACGATCACAAGAAAATGATTAAAATACTCCAAATCTAGTAGGCCTGAAGCATTGTACATGATGATGACTTATTTGGGAGTTGACTTGGAAAAAGCCCAACATGAGATGCATGTCACTAGAGGATGTATTGCTAGGTTTTCATTCCTGGTAGATCGATATGAACACCGCCTGGATACAACAGTGGATTTGATGGTGATGATGCATGAGTTGCATACCGTAGATCATGTTCTTTGAGGTAATACCATTTGGTTTTAGTTGGCAAGTTCATATTTGTGGACGAAAGTGTGCCTTATGTCGACGTTATCTATCTTAGATACTTCATTGAATTAGAAAGGATTCATGAGTAAAAATTGGACGTTTCTTGTTTAGTGTACCTCTACTCCAAGTTAGCTGAAGGTAGTTTATGGAAGACTTGACAGTTGATAGGAAACAACTATCTATTTACGATAATTTATTTCCATCTTTACTGATATTAATTTCATAGTACTTGTGCTACACTACTACTAATACTTCATCCAAACCATTTTCAGACATGGGTCCACCAACATTTTCCATGTATCTCTGGTTGGACATATGAGGAAGATTACTCCGAGGCTATGCAACGTGCATATTTGATCATCGCCTTCAGAGGGAATCAGGCGACCATGCCATTATGAGTTACTCTTGAGCGCACCGTGTCAAATGGTATTTGTTTATGTTACACAATGAGTATCGCGAAACACAACCTTTAGAGGTGATAAACTTGTAGTCTAGATGGATGACATGTGGGTATCAACTTATGTACACACAATTACTTGAGCAAGTCCTACGGAAGTTCATGTATATGCAGGGTATAACTAAGTACCCCGCCATTGTTACTCATGCCACTGTCCTCCGCAGGGATGTTGATGAGATTTTTGTAGAGTATGTAGTGTGTCAACTCCTCGTCTATGGAGTACAGTATACGACTACGTCCAATGGTTTTATATAGTGTCACATTCTTAGATGACACTAGATGCATAAGGAGATCCTTCCATGCCAGCTATTCCAGAGAGCTTTTAAGAGAAGAAGACAAGGGAATGTTATGTCGTTGATGTGTTGTTAATATGTCAACGTATTGTGGCTATTGAGAGATAGGTCATATCTAAAGGCGAGCTTGAGGAAGACACTCCTCAAATGACCACTCTACAGGTCGTCTTAATAAATGCATGACATGCGTTATAGCACAAGCGACAGAGGAGGAACATGAACGTCAAATATAAACAATAGTTGTCTTTTACTTTGTACATTTTGATACTTTGACATTTTGTACAATGATTTGATGTGGAGTTGATTATGACATTTTGTATTTGACATTTTGACATTTTAGTATTCAAATATACGCAATAGTTCTTCTATTTTGATCTTATTGTTGAATGATTGCTTTATAAATGACTTATAATGTTTGGTTTATTAAAAAATATCAAATTTCCTAACTTAGTGTCTAAGGGTATAAAATACTGTCATGATGGAGTTAATATGGAGTTTAAAATCTTAACATGTGTTTTTCCCATTATAAGGAAACAGAAAATACACAGACAAGTTAAAGTGATTTAGTGTGTAATAGACGCGTCCAAATTTTAAAATTTTGACCATGTGAATGATATTTTAGAATTTCTATAAAGTATGTGATCATTGCAACAATATTGTCAAAAGGTGTCCCAAAATTCCCAAAATGGATTAACCTGACCCACACTGTTCTTGGGCTAACAAATCCCAAACGGGCTTTTTTTTCAAAACCCATTTTGGATGAAACACCAAAAACCCTAAGTGAACAAAAAATCACAAAACGTCTCTCTCTTTTTCCCCATAATCAATCAAGAAAATCACTACACTAACACTGAATAATAAAAAATTACGTAACTTGCGATGAGTAGTGGAGGTGCAGGAGCTGTAAAGCCCAAAGAGGAGGAACAAGATGGCATATCCGTTCATTCTCCTTGCAAACCTCCTCCTTCCTCCGCTTCCTCTCTCCCCAAGGTCTCTCTCTAACTCTGAATTTCAATTTCAAATTATTTGAATTTCAATTTCACTGATGATCGTTTCGATAGGAGCAAGCGCAGGTTGAATTGGAGCTCAGACTCTTGGAAGCTCTTGAGATTTATCCTCCAATAAAACTTCAAGGTTTTTTTCCTCTATGTATATATTTATATTCTTTTTAGGCGTGTTTGGAAGAACTTATTTAGAGCTTATATACGGTTATTATATCGTATGTATATGGGTAGTGTTTGAGAGGACTTGTAGAAATTATTTATAATCGATAAGCTCCTCAAAATAGGTTTGGAAAAAATCTTAAACTTGTATGAAAACAATTTAGGTCTTGTTTGGATAAACAACTTATTTGTAGCTTATAGCACCAATGTTTATCAAAATAAGTTATGCATAAGCTATTTTTTATAACAAAAAATAAAAAAAACTTTATATTGTTATAAGTTGTTTTCATAAGCTGTTTTGATAAAGTCTCCCATGCAGTATCACAAAACTTATGTCAGTGCATAAGCTCAAATAAGGCAATCTAAACATGCCCTTAATCATATTTCATCTTTGATTATATAAATATTTCATGTATAAGCTCTTGTATGATAAGCATGTCTTACCTGAAAACTTAATTAAGTTGTATAGTCAAACACACGCTAATTCTCTAAAAAAGCTTTAAAATGGAAGATCATTAGTGATTTTTGCATCTACTGATTTTAGTAGTGTTAAGCAAAGAATATTGGTTTTGTCCACTTTCACTCACCTATGAACCTTTCAAGTGAAGAATAAGCAGTTTTTGAGACTACACTACAAGAACAATAACAAATCGAGCATCATTGATTCCACTTGTTTTCATTTTGAACCTGTCACATGTCATCATGTCATCATGTCATCAATTTTTATTCTTACCTTTTAATATCCATTTCATGAAGGAATACATCGCCACTTTGTTCTTTATGGTCTGATGGAATATCTAAAGAGGAGGTTTGTTCTTCTTTCTACTTTTAAGCCCGTCTCGACATTTTGATTATAAAGAACATAATTTGCCATATATATCTATATTCTGATATACGATCTTCGTATTCGAAATACATATGCTTTATTCAGTTTCGACAGACACTTCTCTTCTGAGGAGGTCCTTCAGTTGCTGGATCGGTTCTACAACTTAGAAATGCTGGTATGCTATCAATAAGAAGCGATTCTTTCCATTCATAAAGTAACATGTTAGTTTGTGCTTTATGTTTTAACATAGTGATTTCAATTTGTTTATCATTCTACCTCAGAAAACAGACGATGAAGATATCGATATGCTTAATCATGAAGAAGATTTCAGCTTGCCTCAGAGTTTCTTTGGAAAGGAAGAATCTTGAGCTATAAATATTTTCATTTGAACATCTCCACCTTTTGATTTGTAAAGTTCATTGTTATTCTATTCTGTCATTGTCTTCTCTCCTCATTTTGTGTTGGATTATGCTTCGATGGTGGTTCTTTTGTCTTTCCTGTTAAGTTGTGGTGGCTCTTATCACGCGCGCATCTATTATGTTTTGCGTGGTGGTTCCGAGTATTATAATCTCGTTTTGGGCTGCTTAATAAATGTATTTAACTGCAGTGGTTTGGATATAGAACAGTAAGACTTCAGGGTGTATTTATATGATTAAGGAAAGTATATCGTATTCTCAATGGACTGGTAGGAATTATTTTTGGTGATAAACACCTCTTTCATCTAAAATTCATTAAGTTTTTGGACTTCCTTTTCCCCTATTTTTTCTAGAAAATCTACACGGTTGTCTATAGAAGCTTAGAGGTTGGATGTTTTCCTTTTTTTTTGAAAATTTGATATTCAATCTTGACACCAACTAATCTACTCAGCGTTCATTAGTGGGAGCCATCTAAAATCAGAATAAACGAGAAATAAATTTTAAGGTCTCAATCCTTCACCAACAGGGAACCCTTGGAGTTAGATTGGAGTTAGATGTTGTATTTGAATCTTTAACTTTTACTTCAAATGAACCCTTGGAGTTAGATGTTGGATTTGAATCTTTAACTTTCACTTCAATACAATTCTGGTTGCCTTTTGATTTACTATCTTTCACGTATTTTTCTTTCAAAATACACATCACCATCTCCTTTACATTATACAAATATTGGCTATGTCTAACTTTTCCTCTTAAAAGTTAGAGATTCTTGCCAAAATGGATTATGTTACTTTCTTATTTTGTTTGGTGCATGGTGGATGCCACACTATTTGATGACATTCCCTCATATTGAAGACTGATAGACAAACTCATTTATCTGAACACAATCCAATTATTCATCATCTACATTACTCAGTAATTAAGTCAATTTCTCTCTAAATCATCCATCGTTCATCGCCATGTACCATGTGGAGTTTTATGTTACCTTAAATCTTGTCCTAGAAAAGGTTAACTCTTCCCTTCATCTTTTTGGATTTTCCGATGCTGACTGGGTTGGATGTAGAGACACACGTAGATTTATTTCAGATTCATGTTTTTTCATTGGTCAATCCCTTATTTCATGGAGAACAAAGAAGCATCGTACAACTTTGGTTGCTGCTACCTACGAACTTCTATGTATCATATACTTGTTACTGACATGTAAGTCAATTGCACAAAACCACCGGTTCTTTATTGTGATATCGAGAATGCTTTGCACATTGCAACAAACCCAGTATTCCATGAACAAACTAAACACGAAGATCGATTGCCACATTGTAAAGGAACAAATTTCAGACACCATGAAGCTTCTCCATATTCCATCTCATAGTCAACTATCCGATTTTTTTCACAAAATCTCTTCTTTCTAAGCAATTTTCTTTTTTCATGTCTAAATTGAACTTCATCAACGTTTATCACGCATTAACTTGTGGGGATATTAATCAAGGAAGATAAAGTTAGTTAGTTAAAATAATGAAAGTTAGTTAGATTGTAACTAACTTGTGTAACAAGGTATCATCACATGCTGGAAATACATGTTAGTTGTGATGTATCTATCATCTATTCAATATAGATTGTATAATGCTGCCACATTCAAGAATAATGAGAAAACTCTTATTCCACCATAACATTCTTATTCTTTCCTCCCTTTTCTTCTTCTCATCTCATCTCACCATATCCAAACCTTCTTGATTTCCATGTTGAGAATGTATGGTTCCTATATTACTAAGAGTTTCTTCATCTTGAAATGGAAAATCATTATCCAAAGAGGATATACAAGAAAAGTGGGTTTGGAAAGGAAAATGAGTTTGTTTGAAAGACTGTTGGAGGTTATTATTATTTTTATTATTGAATGAGTAGCAAAGAGAAGTGGTAGCCATGATCCAACAAATATTGGAAGAAACAGCAAATTGCTCAGTGTTGTAAAAAAAATTGAATGCACGTGCTTTTATTTACCACTCACCACATGTCACACCAAGTCCATTCACATACTGCAACACGTGTTCCCACCTTCAGAGAGACCTCAAGATACGCAAGTTGTTTCCTCTGCAAACCACACACTTAAAAGCCAACTTTGCAAGTTTTGTCCAACAAAAAAAATTTGATGGGTTGGGCTCTCTAGTCTCAAAAACACTAAGGTCGTTAAGCCCATTAAAGATTGAAAAAAAGTTCACTCAATCAATTTATTTTGGGATTTTCTTAATGCATTCTATTTATTATTAGGGTACCACGTTGTAAATACTAAACTGCTTCCAAAATTCGGAGATATATCTCCGAACGCTTCCTAAGTCAATAGAATTCTGACTTAATGTAAAAAAATATACATCTTCGTGTACATTACAGAGATACATCTCTGGGTACTATTTGTTCTAAAACATGACAGAACTCCTTCTCCTTCCTCACTTCTAAAAAAACAACTCTAAACTTTTATCAAACTCTCTCATCTCATATTCTCTCAAAATCATCAATCAAATTCGAAGTTTCTTCTATCAATATCAAGTACATCAAAGATATCATTAAACATTGAAGTAAACTCACAATTTGTAAGTTTTTTATTTTTGTAAACTTTTCTGAGTTTATGTATAAATTTGTAGAAACTTATTATTAAGTTATGAAATAGATAATTTTTGCATGATTGATAGTTTATACATAATGAGAAATGTGTTTGATGGTTAAAAGTAACACGATCAATGCATTATTTTTAGGGGTTTGGAGGTCGGCATTATCGCCATTGACACAGATGAAAATTGTAGGAAATTCTAGAGATGCATCTCTGTAATTTTTCAATGTTTGGATTCCCAAGAACCTTATTTGTCTGCTTTTTTTATTTTCTTGCTTGTAGGGTTGTTTGTAGTAATTGTGTGACAATTGTTTGGTTTACTTACATGTATTATGGATGATAGAGACGACAAACTGGGGCACGGGAGGATTGCACCTCATGCATCTGTCCGGAGGGAAAAAAGTTGGGTTTCAGAGGCTTTTGTTCCCTCTAGTCCGTTTCATGCGAAGGGGTCGACTTCTAGAGCTCATGCTTCTCCATATTCTTTTTTCCGACGGGTGTCACCTAGTGATGCATCACTGCCTCCATCTTCTTGTAGGTGACATGTTTCACCTATTCAGGCACTCGAGGCGTCAAAGGTATCTGAGTCACTAGAGGTACACGAGGCACCTGTGTTACTCCAGGCACCGGAGGGACTTCGGGCTGATGAGTCGGTGTCATCTCAGGTTGATGAGACTGATGAGCCAGTGCCACCCCAGGTATTTGGAGGCGGCCCGTTAGAGTTGTCATTATTGTCTCTTTACTCGGACCATACTGCCAGACATATCTGGGGCGAAAAAGTAAAATTAGTTGGATTCATTCTTTTTAAATTACGTTTATTATTATACTACACGTTTCTGACGATGATTTATTTTTCTGCAGGATCGTGATTTGCTGAAATTCATTAACCATGGACAAAAGACTACTGGCTTGCATCAGCCTAATGACGAGTGGTTTCAGGTTGCTTTGTCTCTATCTGGAATGAAGGACTTATGCAAGATCGATTATGTTACGGTGAACCATGAGATGCTTAATGCATTCTTGGAGAGATGACATACTGCGACCTCATCATTTCATCTATCACTTTGTGAGATGTCTATCACACTCGACGATATGTCTTGTCTACTATATCTTCTGATTAAGGGGAAAATTTTAGATCATGGGAAGATTAACAAAGATGAGGCACTCGAGTTAGTGGTAGACTATTTGGGAGTTGACCTAAAGGCTTCCTTGAGGGAGATGGAAAAAACCAGAGGGGCTCATGCTAGGTTTGATTTCCTGAAAAAAGATATATATATGTATGAGGCTTAAAAGAGTGTATGCTATGAGAGCATACCTGTTATATTTGGTTGGCACTATCATTTTTATGGACAAGAGTGTCATTTATATGGATGTCGTCTACCTGTGATACTTTGAGGACTTTGAGTGGGTCCATGAGTACAACTGAGGGGCCACTTGCTTGGTCTACTTGTACTCTAAGTTATTTGATGGTTATAGGTGGATGACGAAGTAGGTGACGACAACATCACACTTCTTACGATAATATTTTTTTGGTCTTTTAGTATTTGTGTGTAATTTTCATTACATTTTTGCAACGCCCTTACTGGTAATTTGTGTGTTCCAACACTTTCCAGACTTTGATCCTTCAACATTTCCCACGCATTTATGGTTGGTCGTGTGTACCGACCTATACTGAGGATATGTTGTGTGCTTCTTCATTTTCCCCGCTTAGAGGGAACCAGAAGATAAAGTCATTTCGAGTGTGTCTTGATTGCTTGGTAGCCGAGGATATGCACTTTAACAGCTATGTCGATCACTATGAGACAAGACGATTTTACGACATAATGTTATACTCTGGACGGTTGACTTACGGTTTACGTCTAACATTTCCTCATCTTCCTGAGTGTGTCATGCGACAGTTCAGCTACACCCGGACTATTCCCAAACACCTTGTTGTCTCTGCTCCTATTACCATGACATATAGAGATACGAATGTTATGTTTAATGATTATCTTAGTCATCTGGTACCATAGGACACACAAAATACCATAAGTGAGAGCGACTGTAGCTATATGGACGGATACATCAAGTGGTTCTTCAGGGAGTCATATCCATATATGGTGCAGGTTGCTCAAAGAGATACGTCAGTGCCAGCTCACTAAGAGATACTAGAGGAAGAGCAAACGCAGTTAGATCATGCTCATGATGTGTTTCCTAGATGTTGTCTCATTATGGAGATTGCGCAGGTGGGCATTAACAGAGGTATCTTTCTTGATGGTTATGAGGTGAGGGAGGGTCCTAGAAGCCCTTATGGAGGAGGCACGAGAGACACTGATGTATAGGAGACAATGTCGGAGGACAGGGGTAGAGGAACCCAAGGAGCTCTAGTCCGATATATATAGTAGTTGATAGTATTTGTACTTTGGATTTATCATCGATTGTATTTTATTTTGACTTTATTATGTATTTCGACTTCATTTTGTATCGGTTGATGACTTATTTTGACCATCTGAATTTATATATCTCATTTTTTGCATATCGATTGTATGGTTTACTGTTCAACATATAACAGGGACCTTAACATTTATAAACTGCCATTTTTATCTGAGTAACGATAAAACTAACTTAACTTACATTATTTTGATAGGTTACAGAGATGCATTTCCGTAAATCCTAAACGGAGATGCATCTCCGGATCAATAAATACTTAAAATAGGTCTTTAAAAGAGGGACGCATGGGATGTTTTGAAATATTTCGGAGATGTATCCCCGAACCAGTTAAATTTTGACTTAAGACAAGGTGTGTCTGAAGATGTATCTCCAGAATCTGATGGGCATTTTGGATTTTTCATAAGATGTTTTTCCATCCCATAGAATGGAATGAGAAATTCTTTTTTCTAACATGAGATTAGTGGACTTTATATTTGAAATTTCTAAATTGGTGTCACTTTTCAGTTAGGTTACTACACACCCATCTCTAAACTTCCATCTAAACCTAGAGGAGAAGATTCAAGTGAACCCGACCGCGTTTAATGAAAAATATATTAATTTTAATAGTTTAATTAATAATTTGAGATATTAATAATTATTATTATATTTTCTGGAATGTTCTTAGTACTATTGGATGGTTGAGATTTTCTTAATGCAGTATATAACAAGCGTACTGTCCCCTTTTGTAAAACATGAAAAATCAAATGAAATTATTTGATTTTATTTAGTTTGTTTTACTGCAATTAGTTTTAGTATGTTAGAGTTCTTATTTTAGCATCCTAACAACATTAAAAATATTCTAACTTGCTCATTGATGGTTTTGTGTTAGATTTATAGAGATGTTACTCTTTTGACAAATTTCTTCATAGAAAGACTCAACTAAGTACGTTTGAGTACTATTGAAGTCACTTGTAATATGGATCATATAGCAACCTCTTTTGAATAAGGATGAAATATTTAGTGTTAGAAAAAATAAATCATATTTTTAAAAAAAATATATATTCTAAATTATTTTTAGACAAAATGAAGATATGATTCATTTACACATATTTGAAGGACATTAAAAAACATACTTTTAAAATTTTGAATTTATATAAGGTGGTTCTCCAACAAGGATGGGAGAAATAATCCTCTTATTCAAAATACAAAGTTAATAATGTGATTTTTTTGATAAATGATATTAGTTTTTTTTTCTTTTCAAAATTGAGTATGTTATGTAAAATGGGCCGTATATTTTATAAATTGAGTAGATTGTTTTTTGACAACTATTTAAAGAGGATAAAGTTAACACATACTTTTCTATAAATTTGTTTTCTAGTGTAGAATGTCTGAAAAAATTAGTATAACATTATAATTTTATACTATTTAAAAGAAATAATATAAAATTTTAATTTTTCAAAAATAAATAATTTTATACTGATTTAATGAAAAAATTGGTATAAATTAATAAATAGGTATAAACAATCCAAAATTAAACTTTCAAAAAAACATGCAACATAATACGAAAGTTAGCTTCCGAACGCAACATTCATTTTTAAACTAAATCAGATTCTTATAAGCAATGAGGAAGGAAATACACATACATTATCTTAAATTACATATATATTTCCTTCTTTTGATGTGAAAAAAATAGAATAATGCGGGTTTGAAGTACAAAACTTGATTGAGAGTGGAAGGAGATTTTTGTCGGATTTTGGAAGTACGATGGTATGATCATGAAATGAAGAGTACATGTAAAGTAGTGTTATATTCATTTTCCCGCTTGGTAATTCCAAAAGTTAACTTTCTTATTCTCCACTAATAATTCTGAAATAAACACATTATGGTGAGTTCAAAAAGTGTTCAGGGGTAAATTCAGAACTTAACCTCCGTAATCACCTTTATCTCAATACGGAGGTTAACTTCCTAATTATTTTTGGTAAAATGAGGGTGACTCACTTACGAAGTATTTTGGTACATTTTTTGGGGCGTCCAGAAGTTAATTCCAAATTATTTTAAGCAAATTTTTGGGTTTCTTAAGGGTGACTCTTCATCACTAAGGGTGTGAAGAGCAAACCCCTTTATATTTTAGATTAAAAACAAAAGATCTAGTGTGATATTTATCATGGTTAAAAAAGTTGATTTATAATCCGATAGTTCAACCAAACAAAATTGAAATTGTTATGTTTAACGTCATCATCCAGGTTGAAATTTTTTACCTTATGGATGTGTGTGAGTTTGTAATGGTTATTATCATATTGTTTATAGATAAAAAAAAATTTGACTTATATTGACAAACAAATATTATTTTTATAACTAAACTTTTATATGATAATAATGAAATGTTACCAAATAAATGTTTCTAGTTATCGGTTTTATGTGTCACTATAAGTCAATTCTATCTGACAAAATAATTCATATAAAATAAAAGTTAACTTATAATGACAAACAAATTTGTCACTAAATTTTTATAGAGCAAATGTAGTAAATCCACTTGTACTTATTGATTTTCGTTGTCATTACATGTCAATTTTATCTTTCTCGTGTTTTTTTATAAGATGTTTAATATAAAGAATTTTTTGGTATGAAGATTGATATCAAATATTTATGTTTTTTTCAACCTTCTAATAATGAAGGGTTTGTTTGGTTCAACTTAATGGAATGGAGGGAAATATTTTTACGAGGGAGGGGAGGTGAGAGTAAGGGTGATAAAACGGGTTTGGCATATTGGACATGCCTGTTTTGCATGTACTTTAGTGCATGGCTGATCAAAGGTTTAGACCCTCACCTTCTAACGTGTCTACCCCGCTCCGCCCTGTATTTATTGAGCTTTTACGAGCGCAGATATTAACAAAAAAATTGCATTTTTATATTTAAAAATTGCAGTATCCGCGGATCCTCCTCGCACTCACATTTTTGTAGAGCAAATCAAGATTTTAGGTATGTACCCTTAATTATGCATTCTCCACCCCGTATTTTTGCGGGGTTTTGCATAGTGAGCTTAAATAGGACAAGCATGTTTGTTTGCTACCCTTAGGATAAGGAGAGGGAGGGGAGGGATTCTAATTGCATATATGATTTAAAATATGAAAAGGGATGGGAGGAGGAGGAAAGAGATCTTAATTACAAACATGTTTTTGAAAAATAATCAAATAATCAGAATATTTTTCAAGCGAAATATTTTGTCAAACCTGTGCAATTTAAATAGACAACCAGCATAACCAATTCCATAGCACAATAATAATATCACAAAATTAAAATAGCAAGAACACCAAATTTTTAACGTGGAAAACTTCCTTCAAAATGAGAGAATAAAAACTACGGGGCCTAGTCAGGTAAAACCTTTCACTATATCAATAATGAGTATACAAAAGTCTTCTTAGTAAAGCTAGAGAATAATAATCTTAACAAAGAAATAATAAAGACGAGAAACACACTTCAAACAACTCCTCCACAAAATATGAGTATACTAAAACAACTTTAAAAGAAAGTAAAACTACTCAACAAATATATAAATAAAACTAACTAAGTGATAGGAACAACATTCTGAATTTGTAGATCAAACTGATAAGGTTTATTACACTCATCTATCACTTGTGTTTTTTTCTCTTCTCTATTTGAGTTCTCTGCAACCCTTATTAAGTTGCGTATTTGTTGTGTTAATTTAGGATTAAAAAATCCTTTTAAATACATGTCAATTGGGTTTGACCCAAATAAAATAATTCACCTAAAAAAATACTTTTTTTATTCCTTTTCTCTCTTTTTTTAAAAAGAAATCATGGGATCCTTTTTAAGAGTGAACCCATCCTACACATGTTTGGTTCATATGGGGTGGGGAGATATTTTTAAACCAATTTACTTTTTTATCTTTGTAAAAAGTTTTTTTTATAGAATGTACTCTTTTGAGCATTGTATCTTCAAACCAAGAGCATAAAAGAAAATTTCATTTCATTTTGGGAGGTTAATATGGGTTTTAAAAAATCTCTTTTATTTATTTTTTTAAAAATTACTTGTGTATGGAGCACATAATTCAAAATTTTGTCACCCTTATAATTTAAAAGGGTTTAAGTTATTTGTGAGAGCTCTTTCGTCCAAATCAGATCTTGGAAAGCACACTTATTTTACTTGTCGGTTTCCAAAAGGCTTCCAAGACTAAGGTGGAGTTACTCTTTCTTTGGTCTTAGTCACTCAATTTAAAAATAAAGATCAATAAGTAGATATAAGTAGGAGAGTGGAGAGAGTATGTCTAAAAAGGAAGACATGGATATGTTTATAAAATATCCCATCCTCGAATGTTTCCAAACTCGCCTCCTAAAATAGGTTCATAGAATTACTAAAGGTAAGTGTTGAGGGAATTTTTCATTAGGGAGCATTGAACATTATGGATAGAGCAACAATTTGTGAGAGACACGCCATAAATACTCAAGTCTTCACATTACCAACCAATGTGAGACTATTATCCACACTACTCACACTTGATATATTCTCAACACTACCCCTCAAGTGTGAGTCCACAATGCTCTCCCTCAAGTGAAAGTTCTTCCTACTTCCACAAATCCTTGTACCGTACGAAACGTTTCTTATTCACAACACTGACGCAGTTGACACTCTTCAACGGAACGTTTCTTATTCACCACACTAGCGCCGTTGACTTACGATACAAGTAAGCCGATCCCTTCTCGAACTAGGCTCTGATACCATTTGTTGAGGGAATTTTTTACTAGGGAGTATTGAACATTATGGGTAGAACAACACCTTTGTAAGAGACACACCACATATTCACCAAAAATCTTAAGGTGATAGGTGAGTGGGTTCTCTCACTTATAAATATTCAATGCTCCATATTATCAATCAATGTGAGACTATTATCCACACTACCAATACTTGATATATTCTCAACAGTAAGGAGATAATCATGAGAAGATTTTCATGATAGTTATCAATTATACATTTGAGAAATTCTCAAATGGAGGTTTTTTAAGGTCATTGTGAAAAATATTCTTAGTTAGTCTTGACGTGCAACTACGTCGACACTAAAAATTTCGAGGACCGCCTCATATTACTTTCACATTAAAGTATGAGGAGGGAGTTCATTCCCATAAGGATTGTCAATAGTAATCTCGGTTGTAATTGGTGGTCTTCGGTATTTAGTATTTAAGTCACTCGATCATTTAGAGCATATCATTATTTGGGCTTAATACTTTGAGGTTTGGTCTAATATCAATTTGTTTTATTCCATAAAACGAAACTTGTGATATACATAATAGTTGAACGAGTGCAAATATGACGGACTAATTGGATTTTTTCTTTAAAAAATGGTCGAGCTAAAGGCTAGAAAATGTCCTGATGGACAAACCAAATGAAAGTGTGATATATTTCTAAGGACCCAAATACATAAGGCTCGTGAAGGCTTCTCTTTAAAGATAACAAACTTTATTGATTAAATAATTAAAATATTTGATATATCTTGTTATCTATTATGTATTATTTAGTTAAATAAATAAGATAGATTTTAATTTAAAAAAATCTTTAGGGCTATGAGTCGGTATCCTAAGTTGATCAAAAGTATGGTGTAGTAGGAGTATACTGTTGGAGTCTTGTGTATTTTGTGTTTTATTATCTTTGGTAAATAAGAAAGTATAATGGTTGGACTTCTCTTCTTTAGAAAATAAGAAAGTGTAAACAAAATTGGTCAAGAAATTTTGGTTATATGAATTTCTGACAGTAAATGAAATAGTATCAAAAGTTCAAGGAACTGATTTTGTGATAAATTAGAAGGATGGTGCTAAGATTACCCAATTGGAAAATACATGCATTTTCATTTTTTTGTAGATATGAAGAAAAACTATCTCTAATAAGAGTTTTTGATACCCTTTACTAAAAACTCAAATGATGCACAATGTTGTTAGTTTAAAGGGTTATTTCAAGACCCTTTTCAAATTCTTACTAGAATGTTTAATGCCAACAACAAAGGAGTTTGTTCAATGAACTAGGAACATTTATCCATTTTATTGTGTCGGGAGAAAAACACATGCACAATCTGAATGCCATGAAAATTATGATTTTAATATTAATCATTAATATTTCATGTTTAAAAAATCTAATGTCTAATGTACGTTACTTTTATTATAAATAATTTTTTTAATGGAATTGGTGTTCAATTAATCATTAATATTTCATGTTTGATAAATCTAATGTTTTTATTTTTATTTATGTCTATATTTGTTAATTTCTACACTTTTAACTTATTTATAGGGCATAAAAATTATTTAAATTTTTAAATATATTTTTACATTTATTTTTGATAAACTTATTTAAAATTCTCTTTTTATGGTTTAATTAAAACTTCAACTCTTTTATTTATTTATTTTTTTAATTTCGAATTTCATATACAAAATTTTGAGTTGATATGATCCTTAATAAAAAGAAAATCTTATATAATAAATAAAAACTCACAAATAATTCAATTAAACAAATAAAAAGAATTAAAATTAAAATTGTGAGGTTAGATGAATAATATCTAATTGTCTTTTTTCAATAATTAATTTTTTTTTCACATTTATTTTATATATAGTTGTGGGCTCTACCTCAAAAAAAAATTGAAGTATGGAACATTGGACTTACATATTATTTAATATACTAATGATTAACTTTATATTTTAATTAGCCACACATATTTAACCTTAATTATTGCCTCATAGAAAATGAAATTAAATAGAAACCTAAATAGTAATGATAATAATAAGAATTAAATGCTATTAAATTTTATTATTTTCTTTGATCCTTTTAGGATATTAAATAAAAAAATTGATGGCCATAGTGATAAAGTTATGCAAGCATTCATACAAAATAAGATGTATAATCTTCCTAAAAAATGCTTTTTAGGACCATGTTTGAATGTGTAAGAGTATATTACTAATTAGATTGCCAAATTGTTTGCATGTTATATTTTTATTTATATGTGCTTCTAACACAATTATTTATCAAATCACAGCAATCATTGACAATTATTTGTAATTTGTCCATAGATAATATTGTTTATTGGTTTTGTTCATTTGGAAATCAACCAAACAAGTCTTTTAAGGATACACTTCTAAAGTAAAATGTCTCTTTTAAAATTTATGTTGAAATTTCTCTATTGTTTAGCTTTATATGTTTACTAAATATAATTAGAATTTTGTTAAATATTGTTTTTTTAATTAGGGCTATGAGAGGTTATAACATCCTGATAGGCTATATTATGAATAGAAAGTCTAATTTTATATCTATCAAGATAAATGTAAATTAATTGTCTTAAATTTATTGATATTTTATATGAATTATATATATATATATATATATATATATATATATATATATATATATGTGTGTGTGTGTGTGTGTGTTTTATTTATTTATTTACTTTGTAGGCACATCAACAAGATAATAGTTGAGCTTGTGGTTATTATGTAATGAAAAATATGTTTGACATTATTCAAACGAGTATATTTCAAGGATTACATGAGGTAATAACAAAAGATTTTAATGCGTAATTTGTAAATCACATCACTTCATGTTTTAACATGTTCTCATTTAATTTATTTTAATGTTTGTATTTGTAGATATATGATGATCCATCAATATATGACAAGAATATTATTGATAATATCCAACAATTTTAGGCTCACTATTTTTATACAAATGGTTGAAGAACAACATCAACTTGAAGAGAAACAAACAGAGAATTCGATAAAAGACGGTGTTTTATAAGAATTACTATTGAATTATTAATTAAAATTGTTTCATTTAAAATCAAATCACACTCGATGTCATTTATAACATTAACTTTAGTAAAAAAAACAGGTGTGATAGATACATTATACAAACATTATAAGAAAAGTTTATACACCTAATTTAAGAAAAAAGCAGGTGTGAAAGTTTTAACACTCAATTTAGAAGAAAATTGATATGATATATATGTGCTATATCTTTTCTTATGTAAAAACATGTGTCATAAGTTAGTTTCTAATCAAACTACTCTCCATTAAACTTTAACACCGGTTTTTGGAAAAGGTAGATACGATTTATAAGTATTTACACCTCTTTGAAGGAGAAAAAAGATGTTGAATTTTAGTTTTAACACGAATATGTAACACTTATAACACCAGTTTATAATCGATGTTAAATCGATTTAACATACATTTTTTAAAATTGGTGTCAAAATCATACTTATAGTACCGATAGCAACAACACCGAAAAAAATCAGATATTAAATCTCTAAAAAATTGGTGCTAAATCCCTTATTTACACTAGTGGTTGCATGCACACTTTCTCTTTTTCACTACTCATAAGTTTTAAAGTTCATTTGCCAAATATATCGATCCTATAAGCACTTCATTGGAACCTTGAATCTTCTACTTGATGAGGCTTAATATATTTTCAAGTAAATCGCTATCATCAAAGAGTTGGAAGGATATTACCACTGAATTCATCAACATCGATATTGTTATCAGTAAAACACCAAGAAGGTCACCAAAATCATGATCAACAGGATCATTAGCTTCATACCTGCAACCACATAGACCCATATTCTCCCATTTTTTATGATGACGATATATCACTAAGGTAGTGGAAAGAGTGAAGCCTCCCTTACCGAATTTGGAGCATTGGTTATGGTTGTTAGTGTGACGGTGGCGTTGCGTGCAATAGTCGAACAAGTGGCCTTCGATGCTACCATGGCATCAAAAATTGGATCAACAATCTATGCAAGAAGAATACCACACTACTATAAATAACACCTTTTATGACGATACTTACACCTTGAAGAATAAACAACTGAGGATATAGGTCCTGGGAGCGTCATGTTTTATTTTTAAAAAAATAATCAATCTTTTCTCTCGATTTTTATAAAACCCGACATAAATATAGGTCCTGACGATACTTACACCTTTATTTTTTATAGATTTTATGTCGGATATGTTACCTCAGTTTTTAGTAAAATCGAGATAAACATTCTCTAAATTTGTATTCCCTCTGAGTTAATGTTAAGTCTAGCTCATTCACTTTTTGAACCTTAGAAAACGAAAGAACACCATACTTCTCCAAGAAAGAAGGAAGCTCGAACCAACATTTTTCTTTACAAGTCTCTCATCACATTTCCGATATATACAAGTTCTTCATTACCGGTGTTGTTGTTGTTCTTGTTGTTCTGGTTGTTGCTATCGTTGTTGTTGTTATTATTTTGAGATTGTCTTGTTGTTTACTATTTTGTTAGTTATGTACTATTTTTATTTTATTTTCAGAAGTTTTTTGTGATTATGGACCGTAGTTGGATGAAAGTCAATAGATTAAGTAAGAAGTATGAGAATGGATTGATACAATTTCTTGATTTTGTTGGAAAAAACCTTCCTATAAATAATGAGATTTTTTGGTGTCCTTGTAAAAAGTGTTTTAATATGAAAAAACATTCAAGGAATGTTATATTCAATCATTGTGGATATGATGGAATTATTCAAAATTATACGAAATGGGTATGACATGGTGAAGTGACAAAAAAGAGACACTTGTCACATACATTTGAAAATGATGAACTTATGAATGATACTCTAGAAGATATGATTCATGATATTGGAGTAGATGCTTTCAAGAAAACTCATGTGGTAGATACTTTGCAAAGAGACATGGAAGATTTGTTGTATTCGGGTTATAAAAGTTTTACAAGAATGTTGGTTGTGTTAAGACTACTTAATCTTAAGGCAAAAGGTGGGTGGACGGATAAAAGTTTCACTAAATTGCTTGAATTGTTGAAATAAATGATTCTCGAAGGTAACACATTGTCGAACCCTAGTTATGAGGCCAAAAAGATATTGTGTCCAATAGATTTGGACTATGTCAAAATACATGCATGTCATAATGATTGCATCTTATATAGGAAGGAGTTTGAAAACTTGAAAGAGTGCCCAAAGTGTGGGGAGTCATACTACAAGCAGAAGGACAATGGTGTTGATGACGATGATAGTTTAACTAGCCAACATTCATTCTAAGGTGATGTGGTACCTACCGGTAATTCCAAGGTTCAAGAGATTGATTGTTTGCTAATGTTAATGATGCAAAGAATACTAGATGGAATGCATATGAAAGAGTGTGTGATGGAAACATTTTCCATGTAGCTGATTAATTGCAGTGGAAGAAAATTGATTCCTTGTTTCTAGATTTTTCCCTTGAACCGAGGAACCTTGGGCTTGTACTTGTTACCGACAAAATGAACCCTTTTGGTAATTTGAGTACTAATCATACGTCATGGTCTGTTCTTCTTATAATTTATAACTTATCTTCATGGTTGTGCATGAAGCACAAGTATATGATGCTATCAATGATGATTTTGGGTCCAAGACAAACAGAGAACGATATAAGTTTTTATTTAACGCCATTGATTGAAGATTTAAGATTTTTTGTGGGAGGAAGGTGTTAATGTTGATGATTTGTATACAAGTGGTAATTTTAAGTTGTGTGTCATGTTGTTTTGCACAATTAATGACTTTCCTACATACGGTAATTTATCTGAGTACATCTTCAAGGAAAATAAAGTGTATCATATATGTGAAGTTGATACATGTCACCACCAATTGTAAAAAGAAAAAGAAAAACAGTTTATCTTGGACATTAAAAATTTCTAAGACATAATCATCCATATCATAGACTTCAGAAGACTTTTAATGAAGAACAGGAGTTTGATATCTCCCAAAACCCTTAACCGGTAGGGAAGTTTATAAAAGAAAACAACACATTAATGTTATATTTGGAAAGAAACAAAAAAAAGCCTGTGGAGAAAAATATTTGGAAAAAGAGGTCAGTGTTCTTTGATCTTCCATACTGGTCTAGTATTTATGTGAGACTGTTAGCTGACCAATTTCGGCCAGAGAAGAAAGCCATTTTCGACTAAGGAACCTGTTGGAGCATCCTCGACAGGATGGTGAACACGTTCGTAGGTCGACATTTGCAAGCTTCGGTCGAAGTCGAAGTGCTTGGAGGGTGAAGGTAGTCGTGGACAATCAAAGAACGTGGATAGTTATTTACCAACATGGGGGAATTGGACCGACATGTGGCATCACGAGATGGTTTTGTAACCACCAGACGGTTACTTTCAATTAGTATTTAAGCCAATGTTATGAGAGGTTCTAGAGGTGGCATTTTGGAACGTTTGCAGTAGGAGTAAAATTTGAAGTACCAAAGCGTTTACGAGAAAAGAGTCAATCTCCTCACAAAAATGTACTTTGCCTCCATTTTACATTCATAAGTCATTTAATCTTACCAAAGTTACTTTTGTTTTCTTACTTTACCATTTATACGTTCCCTTTTTCGTCTTCCTTTTACCACGCTCCTAACTCATCAAGAGTTACCTTACACTTTTTAAACCTTTCAAAGACATTGTTTACCAAAACACCATACACTTAAACACTAAGTCCGAGAGTTTGTAGTCGGTCCTGCAAGTAACCCTCTTATAGGAAGGCTAGAGATTGTTCATGAAACAATAAATTGGCACACCCGGTGGGACCTCGCCAGTGTTAAGTGTATGCGATTACGCAGTGGAAAAAAATGACGTCTCCTAGACCCCACGAAGAAGCGTCTTCGATGGGAGACACGGTTACGCCCCAGGCTGCCGATATCGGCTCTAGCATGGCGTCGGCAGTTTCGACAACATTTGTAGGGTCAATTCTGATGCCGTGTCAGCCACAAGCGCCGAGACCAACAACCATGGGAACTGTTAGGCAACATATGCCAAGTTTCACGGTCCCCATGCACCGAACGTTGGGAATGCCGAGTGAATTTATGGCAAGTATGCTTAACCTCGGTTCGACTTATAGAGATACTTCATCATCTCCATTCCCTCGCTACTAGTGGTTTGGACCTTTGGCAACCCCATTTGGTCGACCCCCAGGTTTCGGACTGACGTCTCAGTCAATCCCAACTTTTACGTCAAGTTCTATCGTCGTTATGAGACAACAGATGGACGAGAGTAATCATGAAATGGTACACATGCTAACTCAACAAATGGGTGCCATATTGAGGCCATTGATCCAGGACTCAACGCAGAGTTACCAACAGTTTGTAACCCAAATGACAAGGATAAGAGACTTTTTGAAAGCCCCAAGGGCTCAGGTCCGTCGGAACCCTATGCCTCCTCCTCGACCGGAAACACCTCATCGACAAGAGGAAAGGACAGACGACATTGTCGAACAGGAATACCAGGAATTCGAACAGATGCCAAGGGTGGCACGAAGGCCCCCCGTGGTAATGGTTAACCGTAACCAGGATCCTGACCAGGTGGTCAGACAAGTTCGACACGATGCATCCATGGGGGAACAAAACCTAGAGGCTATTGTCGAACGGATCATAGTAAGAAACAGAGTGAGTCCTTGCCTACAGTGGCTGACTTACTTTTCACCTCTACCAGATTTTGTCTTACAGACAGAATTTCCTAGGGGGTGGAAAGTCCCGAAATTTACCAAGTTCGTTAGGGATACTATAGAGTCCACCGTCGAACACGTGGCCAGGTACCCGACCGAGGCTGGCGACATAGCGAACAATGAGGATTTGAAGTTAAAATACTTCCCAAGTTCTCTTACGAAGAATGTGTTTACATGGTTCACAATGCTACCTCCACAGTCGATCCAAACATGGACACAGTTGGAGAGATTGTTCCATGAACAATTTTACATGGGGCAATCGAAGATTAGCCTCAAAGAACTAGCTAGCGTTAAGCGGAAGGTTGCTGAGTCAATTGATCAGTACCTAAACAGGTTTAGACCGTTGAAAGCGCGATGCTTTAATCAAGTCCCTGAACACGAATTAGTCGAGATGGCGGTTGAGGGGTGTTGGTGTAAGCCCTAGAGGCCAATACTTTTGGTACTTGTATCAAATTATTTATTAATAATAAAAGGCTTTTTCTTTATTATGTTTGTTTAATAAAGTCCCTAGAATAGCTAGTCCGTTTAATGTATCAAGTATGACTTAATCATGAGATCACATTAAACATAAGGACACTATTCTTAAAGTATCTGTAGTCGAGCTTTATTGTGAAGTGGGATAACATTAAAGCATTAAGACTATTATGTATATAGACTGATGATCACATCTCATGGATCATGGATAAGGAGTTATCAAGTCTTAAATATAGGTATGAATATTAAGAGTAATATTTATACTGGATTGACCCGCTATGAGAATACTATATAGAATGTTATGCAAAGTGTCATAAGTTATTCTCATGGTGATAATGGTGTATACCACCCTTCGACCTGAAACCACTATGGACCCTAGATGTAGAGTCAAGTGCTTTATTGCACATCAAACATTGTTCGTAACTGGATGACCATAAAGACAGTTGATGGGTACTCCACGAAGCATGCTAAGTGACATGAGTGACCTAGATGGAGTTTGCCCATCCTGCATAACAGGATAAATGTCTATGGGCCCAATATTGAATTGGACAAGGATGACACGGTCTATGCCTTGTGTTCAATATAGACATAAGGGCAAAAGGATAATTGTACACATAAATATTATCACAGAAGGATTTGTCAGATCACATGACATTTTCGTGTCTTGGGTAGCAGTGATGTGTTACTAGATACCGCTCACTGTTTATTATGTTAAATACGTGATTTAATATAATTGCCAATGCCGCGAAAACCTACAGGGTCACACACAAAGGACGGATTGATGAGAGATAGAGTAACTAAGGAACACCGTAAGGTACGGTGCACTTAAGTGAATTGTAGAACATCGTAAGGTACAGTGTACTTAAGTAGAATACGAAATTTGGTAAGGTACCACGCGCTTAAGTGATTTTGGCATATTATAAGATATGGGCCACATACACTTAAGTGGGCTTTTTAGCTTGTAGCCCACACAAGTGGTTCTATAAATAGAACCCTTGTGCAGAAGCATTCATTGCAGTTGCATTTTTCGTTTCTCTCTCTCTCTCTCTCTCTCTCTCTCTCTCACTCAAAGCCTTCATTCGTAGCAGCTAGCACTGAGATTGAAGGAATTTGTTCATGTGGACTGAGTAGAGGCGTTGTCATCGTTCAACGTTCATGATCGCTCCGTAGATCTGCATCAAAGGTTTCAATCGTCACAAGAGGTAACGATTCTATCACTGATCATGCCCATTCGTAAGGATCACTAAAGGAGAAAAATTTTATTTCCGCTGCGTTTTGGATCGCAATTCTCCTTCAGTGGTATCAGAGCCACTTACGAAACCATGCATCTGATAGATGTTTGCTTTCTGTATTAATATGATTAAAAGACAGAATGAATCAAAGAATAAGCAAGTAATTAAATTTGGCATCATATGTGTACGATTTGGATGATTGATGTTGACTATGCTTCGGAACCGACATTAGTATGGTGAAGCAGCGATACATCAATCGTCCATAGGTTACGCAATTGAGATCGATCAAGTTATATATGATATAAGTAATCCTAATGCAAAATACGGTATATATGATATACTGTTTCTGTTTCGTTCATTCAAATACTTAATGGTTGTTTTCCTTTGAGCGATCAATGGTCATTTGCTTCGGAATCCGACATTAGTATGATGAAGCAATGACCTGTTGATCAATCATACGAATCAACAATTGAGGTGTGTTTGACGGTCTGAAATTGGTGCATTAGGGTTAGTGACGGCACAAGGGTTGTGTTGTCAAAGAGTTGTGAATTGAGGGCTTGTTGGATCACGTCTGTTGACTGTTTCAAAAGCGCTGATTTTGGCCGCGTGACGTTCGTCATGGGCCTGTGACGATCATAACAAGCTGGACATGACGGTCGTAACATGCTTTGTGACGGTTGTCACATTCACAGATTCAGAATTCTAGGTGTTTCTGTTATTTTGGTCGCGTGACGTTCGTCATGGGCCTGTGACGGTCGTAACAAGCTGTACGTGACGATCGTAACATGCTTGTGACGGTCGTCACATTCACAGAGTCAGAATTCTCGGGGTTTCTATTTTGTGACTGCGCTGCCCCCTTGATCCTCGTCCGCTGATCGGTCAGCGGAACCACCGTCCACTGACCGGGCAGCGGAAACCCCGTTCCCGTTGACCGGGCAGCGGACCCCCGACTAACTCTGCGTAGTGTGATCAATCGCCGAAATTTAATTTGGTTTTAATTAATTAAAGGAATTAAAATTAATAATAATAATAATAATATGTTTATTATTATTGTCTTGTGGTGATCGGTTATGGCCTTAGTTTTCCTTTATTTTGTTTTGGGATTTTAAAATACGACTTGTGTGTCGTGCCTCTCTTTTAATCTCTTAATGTAACTTCTTTTCTCATCTTACTCCCTCGTATGTAAAACGAGTTTCTTTTATGTAATGTAATGTTATGAAGAAAGAGAAGAATTCAATATCAAAGGAGGACAACCTTGAAGATCTTGCTTGGAGAAGCTTAGATCGTTATTAGGTTAGCTTAGGTCCTCTCATTAGCTTGGGAGAACAATTGCGCTAGGGGCCATAACTGTTTCATTATGTATGTTGATGCATGTGAATGTATGTTGATGCATGTGAGAGACGATTTATATGATAAATAAGCCGGTGAGATCAGAATAATTGCAATTCCCTCAAATTAAATATTAAGTTTATGCTTTCCAAGTTTTAGCACTCATCAAGACTAGTATCGGATAATGTAGGTTTCGCCTACGTGAGGTGCATGTTCTATATTAGTAAGGTGCGATGGGATAATTGTAATATCCAATTGCTAAAACAACGTGTCAAACTTAACTAAACAAATTATAATAAGATTATATGTGTTTAGAAGCAAGAGTTGGACATGATCCATGTGATGGATTGGAATAAGGAGTTATTCATCCAACTAAAATATTCGAGAGTTATATTAGATACAACAAGAAGGAGTTCCTACCTAAATAACCTAGTTTTGTGTAATCCGCCTACGCGGACTTAGAACAAAGTGAAATATGGATCTCGACCCACTAGAAAATCTTCCAACGGGATTTTCCAAATCAAATGATGAGGGTCATTTGTTTTGAGTAAAATAGTGAGAGTATATTTAATTAAAGGCCTAATTAAATATGTTATTGATACTTATATTTTCATTAATTTCATGTAGATTACCATGACAACAAACACCTCTAACAACATTTTGCGATCAATCCTTGACGAGGAAAAATTGTCTAGGACAAATTTTCTGGATTGGCACCGAAATCTGAGGATTGTCCTCAAACGTGACAGAAAGTTGTATGTCTTGGAGAAACCTGTTCCTGAAGAGGAACCTCCTAGTTCTGCACCTAAGGCAGAAAGAGATGCTTATAAGAAGCATGTCGATGATGCCAATGAAACTGCTTGCCTCATGCTAGCTACCATGAACTCAGAGTTACAAAAGCAACATGAGAGCATGGCAGCGTTCGATATGATCGAACACCTGAAGATGCTCTATCAAGAGAAAGCAAGGCATGAAAGGTTTGAAGTTTCAAAAGCCCTTTTTCAAGGCAAGTTAGTTGAGGGAGCCCCTGTAGGTCCCCATGTGCTCAAGATGATTGGGTATGTGGAAAACCTTGAAAGGTTGGGTTTTCCCCTCGGAAAGGAACTTGCGACTGATTTGATCTTGCAATCGTTGCCAAATAGATTCAGTCAATTTGTCCTAAATTTCAATATGAATGATATGGACAAATCTCTTCCTGAACTGCTATCCATGTTAAGAACTGTTGAGCAGAATCTGAAGTCAAAAGGGAAGTCCATTCTGATGATCGGAAATGGAAAGAGACAGAACAAAAGACCCACCAAGCAGGGTGAGAAAGGGAAAGGCAAGGAAGTTGCTAAAACCAAACCCACTGTTGCTTCTTTGAAGCCTAGTGGAGGCATAGCAAAGGCAGGCACCTGTTTCCATTGCGGTAAGATCGGACACTGGAAGAGAAACTGCCCAAAGTACCTGGAAGATATGAAGAATGGAGTAAAGACTTCAACTTCAGGTATTTTTGTTATTGAAATAAATTTATCTACTTCTGCATCATGGGTATTAGATACTGGATGCGGTTCTCACATTTGTACAAATGTGCAGGGGCTAAAAAGAAGTAGAGATTTGGCAAAAGGTGAAGTTGACCTAAGAGTTGGCAATGGAGCAAAGGTTGCTGCTTTAGCCGTAGGAACTTATGTATTGACTTTACCTAGTTGTTTAATAATTCAGTTAGAGAACTATTATTATGTACCTGCAATTAGCAGGAATATTATTTCTGTTTCTTGTTTGGACAAGTTTGGTTTTTCATTTATAATAAAGAACAATTGTTGCTCAATTTATTTGAATGATATATTCTATGCTACTGCACAAATGAGCAATGGACTATATGTCCTTGATCTTGAAATGCCTATTTATAACATTAATACTAAAAGGATGAAACCTAATGAGTTAAATCCAACTTACCTTTTGGCATTGTTGATTAGGCCACATAAATGAGAAACGCATTTCCAAACTCCATAAAGATGGACTCTTGGACTCTTTTGATTATGAATCATATGAGACATGCAGACCTTGTTTTATTGGAAAGATGACAAAGTCTCCATTCACAAGAAAAGGTGAAAGAGTTAATGATCTTTTGGCCCTCATACATACTGATGTATGTGGACCACGGAACATACCAGCCAGAGGAGGTTTTCAGTACTTCATCACATTTACTGATGATTTCAGTAGATATGGTTATGTGTATTTAATGAAACACAAATCAGAGTCCTTTGAAAAGTTCAAGGAATTTAAGAATGAAGTACAAAACCAACTAGGTAAGAATATTAAAACTCTTCGATCAGATCGAGGTGGTGAGTATTTAAGCCTAGAGTTTGATGACCATCTGAAAGAGTGTGGGATCCTATCCCAACTTACTCCTCCTGGAACACCCCAATGGAATGGTGTATCTGAGAGAAGAAATCGAACCCTGTTAGACATGGTCCGACCCATGATGAGTCACGCTGATCTTCCAAACTCCTTTTGGGGACATGCACTATTGACAGCACCTTACACACTTAACCGTGTTCCATCCAAATAGGTTGAGAAGACACCATATGAGATATGGAGTGGTAAGAAACCACATATGTCTTACATGAAGATTTGGGGTTGCGAAGTTTATGTGAAACGACAAATTTCATCTAAGCTTGAGCCAAAATCTAACAAATGCTTATTTATGGGGTATCCTAAAGAAACAAGAGGGTATTACTTCTACAATCCTTCTGAGGGCAAAGTGTTTGTCGCTTGAACTGGAGTTTTCCTAGAAAAGGATTTTATTTCCAAAGGAATCAGTGGGAGGAAAGTAGAGCTTGAAGAAATTCAAGAATCACAAAGCATTGATACACCTATGGAGGAATTAGAGCAGGAAACACAAGTAGTTGTGGAAGATCAACCTGCTCAAGTAGAACAAGACCAGCGTAGGTCAGACAGGATACGTCACCTACCTGAGAGATATGGATATCTCATAACTGATCAAGGTGATATATTACTCATGGATCAAGATGAGTCTGTGACATACCAAGAGGCCATAACTGGTCCCGAGTCTGAGAAGTGGCTAGAAGCCATGAAATCTGAAATGGATTCCATGTACATAAACCAGGTTTGGACCTTGGTAGAGACTCCTGTAGGAGTTAACCCTATAGGATGCAAGTGGGTCTTCAAAAAGAAGACTGACATGGATGGTAAGGTACATACCTATAAGGCAAGACTGGTTGCAAAAGGATATAAACAAATTCATGGGGTTGACTATGATGAAACCTTTTCACCAGTTGCAATGCTTAAATCTGTTCGGATTTTACTTGCTATCGCTGCATATCATGATTATGAAATATGGCAGATGGATGTCAAAACTTCTTTCCTTAATGGGAATCTTCTTGAGGATGTGTACATGACACAGCCTAAAGGATTTGACATACCAGAAGAAGCCCAAATGATATGTAAGTTACAAAGATCAATCTATGGATTGAAGTAAGCTTCCAGAAGCTGGAATCTTCGTTTTGATGAAACAGTAAAACAATATGGATTCATCAAGAACGAAGACGAGCCTTGTGTCTACAAGAAGGTTAGTGGGAGCATGATCGTTTTCCTGGTATTATATGTAGATGACATATTACTCATTGGAAACGATGTCCCTACCCTGCAACAAGTAAAGTCTTGGTTGGGGAAATGCTTTTCTATGAAGGACCTAGGTGAAGCAGCCTATATATTAGGAATCAGAATCTATAGAGATAGATCACAAAAACTGCTTGGCATAAGTCAGAGTACATACATAGACAAAGTGCTGAGACGCTTTAATATGCATGATTCCAAGAAAGGATCCATACCTATGCAACATGGCCTGTGTCTATCAAAAACACAATCCCCTTAAACTAAGGAAGAAAGGGATCCCATGAATAAGATTCTATATACATCTGCAATAGGATCTATCATGTATGCCATGTTATGTACTCGACTAGATGTCTCGTATGCTTTGAGTGCAACGAGTAGGTACCAATCTGATCCTGGTGATGCTCATTGGATAGCTGTCAAGAATATCCTTAAGTATTTGAGAAAGACTAAGGACTCATTCTTGATATATGGAGGTCAAGAAGAGCTGGATGTAATTGGATACACCTGTCGCATCCTGCGAAAAAACAACCGGCGGGCTGAAACAAAAAACACAACACAGAGCCGCCACTGCGCGTTATTTATCCCAAAATAGGGAAAGGAAACGCTCAGAGAAACCTGGAAAGGAAATGGTCTCGCGACCAAAGAGAAAGGGTAAGAGAGTCGGTTACGCAAGGGGAAGGTATTAGCACCCCTCACGTCCGTCGTACTCGACGGGATCCACGTTCTAAAATAAAGAATAGGTTGCTAAAAACATCACACACACACACAGGGAACGCAGGTGGGGTTAACAGAAGGGAGCTCGATAGGACGTCGCATCCTATGCCTACATATCTTGTCTGGAACAAGAATCAGAGCCACTGTAGTTCGGCTTACGCACGCCAAACAACACAAAACACACAAACAAATGGCAAACATGGAGCCTGACAACCACTCGATGGAATTACGTCAGCATCCGAACCAAAACATACTCAAAAGGGCAAACGTGGAGCCCGACAGCCAATCACTGGACTTACGTCGGCATCCGAACCAAAACACAATCAGACAACAAGTAAACACACGCAAAAAGAAAAAAAAGTGCCCGGAGTGGTCTCGCACGACCACCTGCCTACATACCTCGTCTGGAACGAGGATCAGGGCAATGTAGTTCCCCCTCAAGGGAAAGAAAATCTAGCCAGAAACCAGGGGAAGACACACTACCAGGGAGTTGTACTCGAGCCTAGTGTTGTCATGCATCATTACCCTACGTTCAGGTTTCTACCTACTTGCACAATTGCAAACTAATCCTATCCAGGAAAGAAGCAAGCATACAAGCATACAAGCAATTAAAGCATTTCAAGCAAACATGTCAAACAAATATTCACATAGCACACACTATAACCAGTCAAGTGGGCTCAATCAATAGGTTTAACTGCCGAAGCAATTCATCTGTACATGGGTGTTAGTCGCTCTTAACCTTGCCATTACAAGGCTAAGGTGAAGCGGATGAAAAGGTGAAGTGAGGATGAGACCTCACAGCTCTTATCCCTGACCAGGGAGAGCTTCTGACAAAGGAGTGTGGGTCCAGAATGGAGAGACCCTTCTACGCTCAAAGACTCTGACTCGATTGTGCAACAGCACGAGATCTTGGGTTTGTGTCCCAATGCATCAACACACAGCAGTGTGAGCAAAGGGACGACACACAGAATAGTGGGGGATAGATTGCATATCCCTAACTTCCACCAATTGCCTCATAGAGGACTTCACCTGCTTAGGCACAATATTAAACAATCACAAGCATCGCCTCTTAAGGAGGACTTCAGACAGTTTGCCCGGCCAAATAACAGACCGGGTCTCCAGACTACATGAAGAATAGAAGTCCTACCTCAAGTGGTTTAAAAACCAAGCAGCAGCAAGCAAGTTCTTAAAGAACTGTAAGCAACTAAAGGTACCTGAAAACAATCAAGTATCATCAGTACTCAGACAGACAACAATAAACAGCAAATGTTAATCAGTCAGACTATACAGATAACACACAACAAGGCAAGCTATGAGCTCAAGCTCAAGCTTCACAACCTACAAAACAAATTCATGTTAGTTCTCAACATCAAACACATCCAATTTAATCAACTTGGCTCAATCCCTTTAGGCATTATGCATTTCATCCTGAAAAATCAAGCAAATGTGAGAAACTGGACCTCTAGGCCAAGCCTAGGATCCAAAAGGGAGAAAAAAGTCTAAACAGCAAAGGATTCTCAACCAAACTCAAATTAACACAAATAGAAAACCAAAGCAATTGATCCCATGATTATATCATTTACCATATTCATTTCATGACCAAAACAAACCAAACTAGGTCAAATGCAACATCAAAAGTCCCAACAGAATGAATTCAATCAAATCCATATCAAAACAAATCCAAAAATCCTCAAATAATTTACACCTAAACAGGACATATTCAAGGTACAGCATGTCAATTTTCAGCTCAATTGGACAAAAGGAACTATGTCAATGAAAATCAAGAAAAACAGACACAAATATATGAGCCAAATCACAACATCAACACATGCATTCACTTCAAAAATTCATAAGTCAATGAAAACAATAAAGAAATGAATGGGACCAAAACAGGGATGTCCTACAATGTGTCTACAACCATCATACCAAATTTCATCATCATCCAATACCATATGAGCATTTCACAAAGATATTCCAAACATATGTCACATGAACTTGCACATTTGACCAACAGAGATGAAAAATACCAATCAAATTGAAAATGCCACATAAAAATCCAGAAAAATTCACATAGCATCTCAACATGTTAATGATCACACATATAAAATTTCAAGTCATTTCAACAAGCCTAGGTCATGAAAATAAATCCAGAAAGTTGACCTAGCTAGGTGTGACACAAATTGTCACACCTAGATTCAAAAATTCATAACTCAATCACCAGGTATCCAAAATTCACAAAATTTATATGTAAATCACCATTAGCATGTCTACAATCACCACAAAAATTTTCAAACATTTCTTTTAAGGCAGGAGAATTTCACAATGGAAATGGCAAAATGTACACAAAAATGACCTAAATCAAACATCCCTAAGCAAAGTCAACAATTCATCATGCACAATTTGCAAAATCATACTCATAAAAAACTAGAGACAAAATGGAAGCTGTAGAAAAAATCCTCACATTTTTCTGATCAACCAATATTTTTCTATGAATTTTCTAAGTTTTAAATGATTTTTGAATAATTATTTAAGTGTTATAATTAATTAAATGATAACAGTGGCAATTGTGTAATTCTCTCGCCCAGGACCAAAACGCTGGCGTTTTATTAATGCGGTGGAGGCGTGTGATTGGCTGGATTTGCGCGGCAAACAGCTTTTGAAATTGGCTAAGCGTTGAGACGGATCAAACGCACAGAAAAGTCCAGAAAATCTTCATCTTCATCGTGTTTTTTCAGAATTGCCAAGAACACATGAACACTAAAACTCAACCAAAATTCACAAATGAATATGCGTTGAAAAGGTCTCAACGCCAAGAGTACGAATCTACTCATGATTTTGCCTAATTCTTCCTAAACAATCCGGATCGATCACTTTAGGTTTTGCTCTCAAGACTTCTAATCGAAATATCTCAACCTATGTTTCATCATAATCAAAACTAAACCTAGCATTGGATTCTACATTAAACGAACTACAAAACGCATACAAGCATCGGAGCAATAGTGAGATTCGAAATTTGAGCACCTGGATATGGCAGTAGTGATATTGATGTTCTTCGCGCGTGTAATGTCAAAACAGATGTAGTAGAAGCTCCAAGAAGTTGAATGCGATGCTCAGGTTCGATTGATTTTGCTCCTAGTGCACGAAATCCGGATTCACCATGGAAGCACCTTGTATGAACAGTTGTGATTTGGTGTGCATTTGTTGTTGAATTACCAAAACAGATGGAGTATGAGAGGAATGAAGATCAACACAAAAAGAATCTTCGAATTCGATCAAGAATTGAGAGAGATTTTGTGACTTTTGCTTTGATGTGTTCTTGAAGAATTTGGAGAATTTGGAGAATTTGGATCTTGATTTTGGGATTTGTGATTTTTCTGTTGGAGTTAGTTATGATTAGGCTTATATATTCCAGCTTAATCCATGCCTTAATCACTCTAATTAACCAATTGGAATATGATTAGTGAAAATATCATTTTCAAGCTAGGGGCAAAAATGTATTTTCATATGCCAGCTAATGACAGCTCACTGCCAACTCATACAAGCCCTAAACACCTGTCATGAACTGTTGCCACTTGTTTCATGCTGATTGGACAAGTATTTTGCATTTTCCACATGTGATGGCTATGTGTTCATTTTTCCAAGTTCATTTCAAAAGCTAATTCTCAAACCATAAGGCTTTGGCATGTTATGAGCATTCCAACAATTTCCAAATGTCAATTGTGAAGTGTTGCAAAAATCCCCATCCAAAAATTCCCATTATTTCTCAAGTTGGACAATTTTGCCCCTGGACTTTTAACTGTACAGTTGAAATTTGACTTTTTGCATTGACCATTTTTGATAAAATCCAATTATGCACCATGAAAGTACATGTCAAATGGAGTTTGTGCATATAAAGAACATCCAATTTGGACACTCCATGTGGAAGTTATGCCCTCCTGATTATGGGTCATTTTTGAAATTGAATGGACCATAACTTGTCAACCATACATGGGATTTTCAAGTTCTTGGACTTTCATGTTGAACAAATTTTCATTTGAAGGTTCCTTGGACATGTAATTTTGAGGTCAAAACTTTCCATTTTTGGAAACTTCCATTACAAGTCACTTTCTATTTTTGGCAGTCTTTGTTCTGACTTGATTTTCTCCATTCTTGAGCTTTGCAATGTCAAATAACACTTGTTCCAACATGAATGAAGTGTATCCAACTCACTTCCACCTCCAAATCCATAAAATCATGTACAGTTGACCACAGTTGACTTTTCAACTGATAGATGAATCTGGCAATGCATAGATCAATCTGAGCTCCAATCCTCTGATGAAATGGCTCAAGGGTGAAACCCTAGCCTCAATAATCTTCATATAACCATAAAATGATCCTCATATACATCACAGACCCCATCTCCTGATCATGCCCTGATTGGCCCAATGCAACTGATTAGGGTTGACCAGTGGTCAAAACCCTAATCTCAAGGAATAAGCTTCAATCTCCTGATGACAAACCATGATGATGATGATGTATCTTTCTAATCAAGATGAAGACCAATATCCTTTGAGAATCATGAAACCCTAATTCATAGCCCAATCCTCAGATGGCCAATGATCAATCAATAAAACCCTAGCTTTGCACTTTGACTTCCTCATCTTCTGATCAAGACTTGTGAGGATGACTTTGCACAATGTAACCACATGATATGCAATATGTAATGACTAATGACCTAAAAAATGATATGCAATATGCCATGCTAGTCCCAAGAGAGGAGGGCAAATTTTGAGGTGTTACAGCTGCCCCTATTCAATCCACTGTGAACCTGTCGATATGAACAGCCTCGGCTTTCAGATGATCAAGATGAAGAGTGATTGAATACCAAGAACAGACGAACAATTTGCACTCTGATGGGATATAATTAACAACGCCTGTCAGAATCGGCGAAGAACACAATCTTGAAAGAAAATCCGCCTGGTACGGAGAAAGTCAACCTAATCACCGAAACAGTCGACCCGGATACCAAAAATAAATGGTAACGCAGGGATAACCATGGCCTGAACACCACTCATCCGCTCGGGATTATTATTTCTTTCTTCTTTTCTTTTTTTTCTGTTTCTTGAACCCCGAAATTTTCTTCTTTGCTTTTTTTTCATTTTCTTGAACCCCGAAATTTTCTTCTGCGCAAATGATCCTCGGATCCCTGCATTTGAACCCCGCTCTCCTGTTTGCCAAATAATAAACCCCATTCTCCGATTTGACCCCAGTCGCCTGACGATAACTCGCGATCGCCAATATGAACCCCGTTCTCCAGAAAATGCCACAACATCTCCTTTTCTCCATTTGAACCCCATCTCCAGAAAATGCCTCAACATCTTCTTTTCTCCATTTGAACCCCGATCTCCAATCTCTCGTGATAAATCCGCTGGCAACGTCGGAAATAACACCAAACACCACTCTGAGGGCGACATGTCAGAGGGTATACCTTCACAAAGGAAGGTAACATGTGTATCTCTTCCTCGGAAGACACCTTATAACGACCTCCATCGGCCTCAGCCAGAGTCTAAGGTGACACATGAACAGAAGATAATCCTAAGGACCTCATCCCGGATACAATCTTCAACTCCAATCTTCGTTTGAACCCCAGAAAATACCTCAGCATTTCTTTTCTCCATTTGAACCCCAGAACATGCCTCAGCATTTCTTTTCTCCCTTTGAACCCCGAAATCGCGCTGATCGCGTAACGTCCTTTGCCGTTATTTCCATCTCTGTCCGACGGAAACATTTCCTCCAGTATCGCACTACTGGGGAACACTGCTGATTAAATCATGCGGCTAAACTCCTCGGAGTAACATCTTCACTGTCTGGCAAAAACCACTTCTCAAACGGTAACCACGGCTTGAGACTAGCTTATGCTTGCAATATGATGCATGATTGATTTTTCTGCGTAATGCTCCATAATTATGGAAATGCTACGCGCTTTATTATTTTTCTATGCAATATGCTATGCTTATTTTTTCATGATGAATGTATAAAAAGGCATCCCCCTCAAGGGACTCTTCTGAGGAGCACGAGACGCTCTGCTGAGGAACTCGTCAATATTCTGATTCCGCCCTGCTGGGGATAAGCACTGTTGCTGGGATAAGGCAAACCTTGCTGGGGAAGAACCTCCTTTGCACCCAATCCACTCGAGAAACTGCTGGGGATAAGCACCACCAACACTCTGTGGGGATATACCAGTTTTCGACTTGCTAGGGATATCAATCCCGACTCTGCTTCGGGAAATCCTCACAGATACCTGACGACTTCACTGGGGAAATGCTCACAGATACTCCGCTGGGAAAACAGCCACCTCCAGGCTCATTGACGGGGGAAGCATCAATCTATCACCTGCTGGGGATTACCATCCTGACCCTGCTAGGGAAACGCATATCACTCCTGCTGGGGACACCCATGCAATCCATACGTAGAATCAACTCAGCTGGGGATGCAAAAATCCGTCTGCTACGGAAACTTATCCCATCCACTGGTAGGATGAACACTGCTGGAGATATATTTCATTGAAACCCGCTCCACTCGGGGAATAGCAACCTTCTGGCCTGGCTGCTGAGGAAACACCATTGCAAACCTGCCGGGGATAACCATCCTGACTCGGCTGGGGAAGTCATAGATCTGGAATCTGCTGGGGAGTTGGCCCTCATAACTCTGCTTGGGGACCTCGCTAGGAAATGAGAAAAGTAGGTACAAAACACCCGTCGACTCGTCGAACCACGGTATCCACCTCCCAATCTCGTATCAGCCTTCCACTTTTGAAAATTCCCAGACTCGTCTGGACATTTTCTGCTCCATCATCTTGTATTCCAAATCGTTCCGCGCTCGACGAGAACGTACTCCTGGGACTATACAGAAATTTCAATTTCTCGATTTTGAAGAGTCTTCTTGGTTAATTTCCAAAGGTCGTCGTACGCCCCTCGCGTCGTCTCTTCCTACCGTCCTCCTCTGCTCATCCCTGGTCGGACTCTGCGGGGAATTACATACTTTCAAGTCTTCCGACTTTGAAGAGTCTTCTTGATTACCATCAAGGATCGTCGTACGTCTCAACGTCTTCGTCATTCTTTCATATTCATTTGTTCCTGAGCGAACCCTCTGGGGATTTGCTACAAAGCTTCCACACCACAACCTGCAAGTGAATGAACTACCTGACAGTTCCTGCAAAACAGATCGTTAGATAAAACCGTGCTCCAGGCGTGTCAAGATTTCAACACTTGGGTCACTCAACCTTCCGAATAAGATTTCAAGCTTTCCATCTTATAAACATGCATTGGAAGGAACCTGTATGTGTTAAAATGCAAGATTCTTTATCAAAAATATCTGGATGTTTTTGCAATCAAAGCGGTAATGAAAAACAAAAACAAAATTATTTGACTGAATATGCATTTTATTGATTGGAAAAGTGTGGCTCAAATTGAACGATACAAAGGAAGCAATTCCTGAAAAGAGGTAATTGCACAAAAGGAAAAATCTATCCTAATGGCAATGTGAAACCCATGATCTCATCGAGTTCCAACTCGGTTACCCCATATGTCCTCAGACTCTCCGTGCTTTCTGCCTTCTGAACAAGACGTTTCTGATTGATCCCTACCGGGTATTATTCATGATGCTTTAACCAAGGCGCAAACGATCATGCTAGACGTAGTTGTTCGTTTCAATCCCTCTTTTGCCTGGACCGCCCTTTCGGGTCTTCAGTCCACCGGGATACCCATTTTTGCCCAAGTCGCCTTTTCAGGTTTTCGACTTGTCGGATGTACAGTTTTTCTTTTTATCCCTAATTTTTGCCCGAACCTTTCTTTCTGTTTTTGGTTCGCCGGGATGCCCATTTTTGCCTGGACTATTTTATTCTTTTCGTCCAGCGGGTCTCTTTATACGAAGTATTTTTTAACTGCGTCCGCATTCACAGGGGATGGAAAATCTTCGCCATCCATGGTCGTTAACAACAAGGCTCCACCAGAGAAAACCTTCTTGACCACGAATGGACCTTCATAATTTGGTGTCCATTTTCCCCTTCGATCGTTTTGAGGAGGAAGGATCCTTTTCAGCACCATATCACCTACGCGATATACCCGAGGTCGCACCTTCTTGTCAAAAGCACGCTTCATCCTTTGCTGGTACAACTGCCCATGACAGATGGCTGCTAGCCTCTTTTCTTCTATCAGGCTCAACTCTTCGTACCGGGTCCTTACCCATTCAGCCTCTTGCAATTTTACGTCCATCAGGACTCTCAAAGAGGGAATCTGAACCTCAACAGGTAGCACAGCTTCCATTCCATATACCAATGAGAAAGGAGTTGCCCCTGTAGATGTACGCACCGACGTTCGATACCCATGCAATGCAAACGGCAACATCTCATGCCAGTCTTTGTAGGTTACCACCATTTTTTGCACACTCTTCTTTATGTTCTTATTGGCTGCCTCAACCGCCCCATTCATCTTCGGACGATAGGGAGAAGAATTGTGATGCTCAATCTTGAATTCCCGGCACAATTCTGCCATCATCTTATTATTCAAATTAGAACCATTATCAGTAATGATTCTTTCGGGAACCCCATATCTGCAAATGATGTCTCTCTTGAGAAACCTGGCAACGACCTGCTTCATCACGTTCGTATAAGAGGCTGCTTCAACCCACTTGGTGAAGTAATCGATAGCCACCAATATGAATCTGTGCCCATTCGAAGCTGTAGGCTCAATCTTTCCGATCATATCAATGCCCCACATAGCAAACGGCCATGGAGACGACATTAAACTCAACGAATTTGGAGGCACGTGCACCTTATCAGCATAAATCTGGCATTTATGACACTTCCGCACGAAATTAAAACATTGGGCCTCCATTGTCATCCAGTAATAACCTGCTCTCAGCAGCTTCTTCACCATTGCATTCCCACTGGCATGGGTACCGAACGATCCCTCATGAACCTCTTTCATCAATTGGCTTGCCTCTCTATCATCAACACATCTGAGCAAGACCCAATCAAAATTCCGCTTATACAAAACCCCATCCTTATTAAGGAAAAACACCATGGCTAACCTCCGCAGAGTTTTTCGGTCCTTTTTCGATGCTCCCTCAGGATACTCTTGCGTCTCAAGATAGCGCTTGATATCGAAATACCACGGCTTCTCATCCTCAGGCGCTGTATCAACAGCAAACACATAAGCCGGTCTATCCAGATGACCTACTTCCACACTAGGGAACTGATTCCACCGCTGCACCTTAATCAAGGCGGCCAGAGTAGCCAAAGCATCTGCCAAAGGATTCTCCTCTCTGGGCACATGATGCAACTTTACCTTGGTGAAAAACGTCAACAACCTCCTCGTATAATCCCGGTATGGAACCAAATGCGATTGATGCGTATACCATTTTTCGTTAACCTGATTTATCACCAGAGCTGAATCTCCATATATGACAAGGTTCTTGATCCTCAAATCAATCGCCTCTTCAATCCCCAATATGCAAGCTTCATATTCAGCTACGTTGTTGGTGCACTCAAATGTTAGCCGGGCAGCAAAAGGAATGTGGGATCCTTTCGGCGTAACCAAAACAGCACCAACACCGCTTCCATTCACGTTAACGGCCCCATCAAACATCAGAATCCATTCGGATTCAGGGTCAGGCCCCTCCTCCGGGATTGGTTCCTCACAATCTTTCGATTTGAGAAACATGATGTCCTCATCAGGGAATTCAAACTTCATCGGTTGATAATCATCAATGGGTTGCTGAGCGAGGTAATCAGACAATACACTCCCCTTGATCGCCTTCTGAGAGGTATACTGTATATCATATTCCGTCAAAATCATTTGCCACCTCGCAACCCGTCCGGTCAATGTTGGCTTCTCAAAAATGTACTTGATTGGATCCATCTTGGAAATCAATAAAGTGGTATGAACCAGCATGTACTGCCTTAGTCGGCGAGCAGCCCAGACCAAAGCACAGCAAGTTTTCTCGAGCAGTGAATATCTTGTTTCACAGTCGGTAAACTTTTTGCTAAGGTAGTATATGGCATGCTCTTTTCGACCAGACTCGTCATGCTGCCCCAATACACACCCCATAGACCCCTCGAGGACTGTCAGGTACAGAATTAACGGTCTTCCCTCCACAGGAGGCATCAAAATCGGAGGCTCCTGCAAATACTCTTTTATTCTTTCAAATGCCGCTTGGCAATCATCATTCCACCTGACCGTTTGATCTTTTCTCAACAATTTGAATATCGGTTCGCACGTGGCTGTTAGATGAGATATGAACCGTGAAATGTAGTTCAATCTACCTAAAAAACCACGAACCTCTTTTTCTGTTCTCGGTTCAGGCATTTCTTTTATTGCTTTTACTCTTGCAGGATCAACCTCGATTCCTTTCCCGCTTACAATGAACCCCAGCAGTTTACCGGATCGCACTCCGAATGTGCACTTATTCGGATTCAACCTCAGTCTGAACTGTCTCAGCCGGTCAAACAACTTGGCCAGATCTACCAAATGCCCTTCTTCCGTTTGGGACTTTGCTATCATGTCATCAACATAGCATTCGATTTCATGATGAATCATATCATGAAACAAAGTCACCATGGCTCTCTGATAAGTAGCACCGGCGTTCTTGAGACCGAATGGCATCACCTTGTAACAAAAAGTGCCCCACGGTGTAATGAACGTTGTTTTCTCCATATCATCTGGCGACATTTTGATTTGATTATAGCCAGAAAAGCCATCCATGAAGGAAAACACCGAGAATTGAGCTGTATTATCTACCAACACGTCAATGTGAGGCAGTGGAAAATCATCCTTCGGACTAGCTCTATTCAGATCTTGGTAGTCCACACACATTCTCACCTTCCCATCCTTCTTCGGGACTGGCACAATGTTCGCAACCCATGGCGGATAATTAGTGACAGCAAGGAAACCAGCATCCCACTGCTTCTGCACCTCTTCCTTAATTTTCATCGCCATATCAGGTCGTGTTCTACGCAATTTCTGCTTCACTGGAGGACAATCTGTTCTCAACGGTAGCTTGTGCACAACAATATCGGTATCCAACCCTGGCATATCTTGATAAGACCAGGCAAAAATATCGACATACTCTTTCAGCAATGCCACCATTCTGCTCTTGACACTTTCCTCCAAAGCAGCCCCAATCTTCACCTCTTTCTTCATCTCGTCGGTACCCAGATTCACAACCTCGATCGGCTCTTCATGCGGCTGAATCACCTTCTCCTCTTGTTTTAACAACCTGGCTAATTCCCCTGGCAGCTCACAATCTTCTTCGTCTTCTTCTTCAGCAAGATAAATCGGATTGTCGAAGTCATACAAGGGTGTAACAGGATTGTTATCAATGAGATCCGGAGCGGAATCGCATCTGCATGAATGTTGATTCATGCATTGCTTTAGAACCGGTGTGACAAATCAAAAAGAAAAATGAAAAACATTGCCATTTTTGTTTTGTTTTTATTTTTAAACTGCAAAAATAAATGAAAAACAGGGAACACCGCTTTTGACTGAAAAACATCCTTTTATTAATGATGCAAAATCTTGCAAATTTAAACATGAGGTGGCCCTTACAATGGACCATTACGTGTCGGGCAACACGCATGGCTTTCATGCATATAAAATGAAAACAAGAAAAATATTACTCTTCAAGGAGAGTGACCCGGATAATCTCTTCGGCCTTCCAGTTCTGGATTTCCATCCCTGGTGTGCACGGCTTTATCCATTGGTCGATGTCGCAATCGCTATCAGTATCTTCACCCATCATGCAGACGTGATCCGGATCCAGCATTCCGGCGCTTGTGAAAGTTACTGACGTACGACGTCCCCTTCCTTGTCCAGACGAGCCTCTGCCAGGCTGATACCCAATTCCGAACCGATCTTTCTTCTCAGGAACCTCCATCATTCTGCCCCAACCAGGAGCCTCTCCACTCTTGACCACCTCAGCAGCCTGCTTGTATGAAGCGATGGACGGTTTCTCCTCTTCTTGCTTAGCAAACAGAGCATTCTCCACTTTAACGGTTTCGAAAGCCTGACTGGGTGTCTCCCATATTTCTCCATCCATCTCCACATATTTAAACGAGGACAGGTGGCTGACAAATATGTCCTCTTCTCCACAAACAGTGACAATTTGACCTTCCCAGATGTATTTCAATTTCTGATGCAAAGTCGAGGTAACTGCTCCCGCAGCATGAATCCATGGGCGACCCAACAGGCAACTGTATGCCGGCTGAATGTCCATGACATAGAATGTCGACTTGAACACCTCAGGCCCAATCTTCACTGGCAGCTCCACCTCTCCAAACACGGCTCGCTTAGACCCATCAAAAGCCCGTACAATCAAATCCGTCGGAGTGAGAATCAACCCTTCACAATTCAACTTCGCCAAGGCCTTCTTTGGCAACACATTCAAGGAGGAGCCGGTATCAACCAGCACATGCGAAAGCACGGCTCCTTTGCACTCCATAGCAATGTGTAGCGCCCTATTGTGATTCCTTCCATCCACTGTCAGGTCCATATCCGTAAAGCCCAACCCATGGCTAGCATGCACATTGGATACGACCGTCTCCAGTTGATTGATAGTAATCTCCTGAGGAACATAAGCCTTCTTCAGAATTTTCAACAAGGCCTCCCTATGCCCCTCTGAGCTCAGCAATAATGAAAGAATTGAGATCTTGGAAGGAGTTTGCTGCAAGTGATCAACTAGTTTGTACTCTGACTTTTTGATGATCCTTAAGAACTCTTCGGCATCATCATCAAGTTTATTATCCGACCCCGCAGGCGCCGGTGTCACCACAGGAGTACTTCCATTATCCATCACAGCTTTCCCTTTCGCCCTGGCTAAAGCCTCGGCCTTTTCTTTTTTCTCTTTTTCGTCTTCTCCCCTTCTCAGAGTATCAGGAGCAAACAATCTCCCGCTGCGAGTGAAACCGCTGGGACCGGCATTATCCACCTTTAGCACGGTGGTTTCACTTGCAGACTGCTCTTCAACTTTCTCCCCGTTACAGTATACCTCCCCACCATAATGCCACGGCACGGCATCATCTTTGTCGTAGGGAATTGGCCCAGGCACCGTGATGGTAACTGGAGCCTCTTCAACAAGGTTCGACAAATCCACCGGATCATAATAAATCGTTATGGTGGAGACTTCATCTTTTCCTTTATCAGCCCTCTCAATCATGATAATCCCTTCGTCCATCAGACCCTGGACACACTTCCTCAGAAGCCCACAACCGTTGACAGAGATAGTGCACTCAGCACACTCGTGGCCGCAGCCCGGATAAACCCCATTTTTCAACAACAGCCCCTTGACCTCAGCCAACGGAGTCTTCAGCTGGTCCACATCAGACACCCCCACTTTATCTTTTGCAGAAATGGCATTCACCCCCTTTGACCATGCGCAGGCATGGGATTGGCATTGACATTAGGAGATGGTGCGAAATTGATTGCCTTTGAATCCACTAAGTCCTGAACTGTGTGCTTAAAAGCTTTACAGTTCTCAATATTATGCCCAGGCGCACCTGAGTGGAACTCACATTTTGCATTTTCGTCATAGCTGGCTGGCCTTTGATCAGGTCTCAAAGGTGCCAGGGTTCTGGTTTGCACAAGCCCCAAATCCTGCAATTTCTTAAACAAGAAAGCATAGGTCACTGGAGGTCTGTCAAATTGACGGTCCATTGCTCTGCCCCTGACCTGATAACCAGCCCTTTGCTGCCTCTGCTGAAAGGGTTGTCTCTGTTGTTGTTGTTGCTGTTGTTGCGGTTGTATAGGATGAGACTCAGCAGGAATAGTTACCGCAGCAGTGTGCTGGAAGTAACGGTCCCTACTGGGTCCTCGTTGCGAATAAACTGCACTGGTGTCTCCTTCCTTCTTCCTCTGCCCACCATTATTACCGAATGGCTTTTTCGAACCTGAAGAGGACGCAGACGCAGTACCCTGGATCTTGCCCAATTTTAACCAACTCTCTATCCGTTCCCCGGCTACCACGATATCAGAGAAATTTGTGATAGGACATCCCACCATCCTTTCAGCAAACGGCCCCTGCAGGGTCCCCATAAACAGATCTGACATTTCACGATCAACAAGAGGAGGTTGAACTCTCGCAGCCAGTTCTCTCCACCGCTGAGCATACTCCTTAAATCCTTCATTATGTTTCTGAGACATACCCTGCAGCTGGGTACGACTCGGAGCCATGTCAGCGTTGAACTGGTATTGCTTGAAGAAAGCGTCCCCAAGATCCTGCCAGTTCTTAACGTCAGAAGATTTGAGCTTGGTATACCACTCCAGGGAACCTCCGGACAGGCTGTCCTGGAAAAAGTACATCCACAGCTTCTGGTCCATAGTATATGCAGATATCTTGCGGACGAAGGCTTGTAAATGGGTCTCAGGGCAAGAACTCCCATTATATCTGTCAAAAGTGGGCGCCTTGAACTTCTGCGGGATCACAATCCCCTCGACCAGCCCCATGTTAGACATATTCACCACCCCAGGTGTGGCATAACTCTCCAAGACCTTGATCTTCTCAGCCAGCAGCTGGATCTCCTTGTTCTGAGGTGGAGCACTATAAGGCACGAAAGGTTCATTCTGCATTGAGAACTGGTCAGCCTCCCTGTCTTCCTCCTGGTCTTCATCAAACCCATAAAACGGAGGCACAAAATTATCTTTCTGATTCTGCCCCGGTTGGCCACCAGCACCACCGAACCCACCAACATTATTCACAATACCAATAGTGGTCCTCTTTCCACCATCTCGAGACCCCTGCCCCTGGTTGGAGACTCCATCCAGGTTAACTCCGCTGTTTGCTGCAGAAGCCCGCTCGAGCTTTTCAACTTTATCTGCCAACGCCTTCTGACCAACTGCAAAGCCTTGCATGATGTTGATCAGCTCAGTCATTTTGTCTTTCAGCTCGAGAATATCTGCACTGGGAAGCTCCATGAGTCTGGGAGTATTACGTCTGGTATAATATCTGTGAGGGCGTGCTGAGTGCAAAGGTACAGTTCTTCGAGCACGAGCAATGATTCCTGAAACAATCAAGCACGTTAGCAACAGGTACCTGCAAAACAAAACACAAGTTATTATGATCAATGCATGAATGCAGTGTCTATCCATATGAAGGACACTTTGTCTCTCGATCCTGGCATCATTGAGACAAACAATAATTCGGCATCAATATTCTGATATACAGTGTTTAACTTTATCGTGCAGATCGGAGATATGTGATTTAGCATGATACCCCCAACCATGTGTGTGCTTGTGTGAGTGCATACGGTAAAGCAAATAAAGCTTGAAGATCAATCACTGAATGAAAAATCACCATCACATAGCAAAATGCACAATAAGTGCCATAGTCATACATCAAATCAGATACAAATCTCCAGAATCGGGAAAAGAAATACAAGCAAAATGAATTCCGTCAACAAGCCTGACGGTAATCCAACACAAATAAGAAAAGTCTACACTGAAGGAGGTCCCGCAGACGACTCTGCATCGTCAACCATCTGGGTAAACTTCACCGCGAACCTAAGCTCAGTGTTCTCTTGCTGCAATCTCCCTATCTCCTTCTGGTGCATTTTCATCTGTCTGAAGTAATGATCCCTCTCAGCAAGATAGTGATCTCTCTCGGCAATAATCTTTGCTTTCTCAGCTTCCCATTTTGTAGCAAGGACTTTGGCTCCGGCATCTCTCTGATCCCTCACAAGGATTTGCCTCCTCTTCTCTTCTTCAATAACCCTCAAGGCCCTAGCTAGTTTCTCCTTGGTAAGGTCATGCTCCTTTATGGATGACTCTAGTGCTTGGCTGACCTTGCCATAATACGCGGTGTCTATCTCAAAGCGCTCCACCACAAGAGCATGTCTCTTATCCTGGTCTTCCATTTTCCCTTTGATTTCCTGATTAGTCATTTGGATTCTAGCGACCCTCATTTCCAACTCGGTCTTCTCTACCTGCAACTGATCCCTCTCCCTCTTCATCTCCAAGAACTCTTCTATACTGATAGAAGAACGAGACTTCTCAATCACCGGATACCAAAAATCACCAACAGGAAAAGGTAGACGAGTAAACTCCACTCTCCTTCTGAGCCATTCATCAAACAAAGGGAAAGACCTACTATTAGCCCTACCAAAAGGAATCTTGCCTTTCCTTTGAATATTACGCCATGCCTCAGACACTTTCTCCAATGCTGACCGGTTACTCTCGACAGGGAAGTAACAAGAGTCCTGAATCTCATACTCGAGAGGAGGAGCCTCCATAGCAAATCCCCTTTGTCTCTTAAGAAGTGTCGGGTTATAACTGATACACCCTTGAACTCCTATAAGAGGCACATTAGGAAAACTCCCGCAGCTACAAATGAAATCTCGTCCCGCCTCATCGATATGAGTCCAAGTTATGTCCTTGGCACGCAAACCCATCAACTTGGTCGCCCAACTGACAGTATGATCAAGAAGAACAAAAGCACCCTTGGTAGGCAAATATCCCATGAACCATTTGTATAGCAACTGAGCGCAACATCGAATCAATCCCCCACGCCTCTTCTCGTTCCGATTATGGACCGAGTAATAGACATCTCCGATCAAGGTGGGGATAGGATTCCTCTGAACAAACAAGCGGATGGCATTAATATCCACGAAATTCTTCTGATTAGGGAACAAGATGATTCCATAGACGCTCACAGCAATCAAAGCACATACAACCCTCCAATTGCCCAAAACAACATACTCCTTGGCCTTAGCTTCCAAAAGGCTTAGATGAAAACCGGGAAAATTCCCCTTCTCCTTCAAACCTCCTCTAATCACTTCCTGGCTCAAATAAAGAGCACGAGAGATCTCCCCAACATCAGGCTCCTCCTTAGTGGCAAGGAAAGGTACCTGGTTTTTGATCTGAATACCCAGGATACCCGCATAGTCTTCCATCAAAGGCCCCAGCAAGTAGTCCGGAAAAACGAAACACCTCAAACCAGGATCATAAAACTGGAGAAAAGTGTGGATGGCGTCCCTATTACTGTCAGTGAGTCTGAAAACCATCTTCAGAATACCACCGTATGCCTCTCTGAACATCCCCACATGGTCAGGCACAATCAATGCTATCATACCCTTCAGCACACTGATCTCTGGGTCAAAGAAACTGTAAGCCACATCGTCCTTCAAACCGGGTCTCCTCATGTCTAAGAAGCCTCTCAACCAGGATCTCAATCAAAAAGGTCCCTGCATATGGATAAACATGTGTTAGATGCAGATAAATGCAAAATGGGATGATGCTGATGAATGAATGCACTGCGTTGCCATCCTCCCAGTCATCTGATCATCTGGTGCACTGAAGCCTGATCTCTGGACTGATCACAATCATCTGAAGGAATATGCAACCACAAATCCCACTCAAAGGTTCCGAAATAAACGGAACTGCAAGATACACCATCATCATCATCAACCTCAGAGATCCACTGAACAGATAACCACAACCTCTGAATCGGCCCGGGGAATCCTGAAATAAACGGATCCCCACTGATAAACACCTCAGCCCGGGGAATCCTGAAATAAACGGATTCCCACTGATAAATAACTCGGACAGCACTCCGGCGTCTCGGCAAGAAATGCCCATAAATCCGACTTATAAATATGACTCTGATCAACGGAACCATTAGTCACCATCTGAGTCACCAACAGAACATGCATCTGTAAGAATCAACCCTCCCCTCACAGGTAAATTCTAATCAGGTCATCCTAAGGCGGATAATAGCCTCGACAATCGGGCGGAGATACTCAATGGGTTTGCCCTTTCGGGTGTGCCATTGTAGCTCCCTTAAGATCGTCTAAACCAAAGATCCGGGAAATGATCGGTCACCGAAGTCAACAGCTCAAAAGAGATAAAACTCAACCATAGTGGAAACTCCACAAGGAAGAGCCCTCTCAGAAGAACCTCGTCCGGCTTGTGGTATGTCACGTCACAACAATCATGTCAACCCAACATGTGAAGAACGTGAGACCACACTAATCCTAGGTGTATACTCGGGCCTGGGTTTTAGCCCCACTCAGAACACCCACCCCAAAACAGAGGAACCACCTGCACAGAGGACGGCAATATGATAGAATGATGCATGCAAATATTTAATGCAAATATATACATTGGTTAGAATAATAAATGCAATAAATCAAGCAAAACAAGCAACCTAAACTATCCTAGAACGCTAGGAAGGACTCGCTTAGGGAAGATGGACCAGCACAGGTCTACATCATCTAAATCCCCAGCAGAGTCGCCAGCTGTCGCATCCTGCGAAAAAACAACCGGCGGGCTGAAACAAAAAACACAACACAGAGCCGCCACTGCGCGTTATTTATCCCAAAATAGGGAAAGGAAACGCTCAGAGAAACCTGGAAAGGAAATGGTCTCGCGACCAAAGAGAAAGGGTAAGAGAGTCGGTTACGCAAGGGGAAGGTATTAGCACCCTTCACGTCCGTCGTACTCGACGGGATCCACGTTCTAAAATAAAGAATAGGTTGCTAAAAACATCACACACACACACACAGGGAACGCAGGTGGGGTTAACAGAAGGGAGCTCGATAGGACGTCGCATCCTATGCCTATATATCTTGTCTGGAACAAGAATCAGAGCCACTGTAGTTCGTCTTACGCACGCCAAACAACACAAAACACACAAACAAATGGCAAACATGGAGCCTGACAACCACTCGATGGAATTACGTCAGCATCTGAACCAAAACATACTCAAAAGGGCAAACGTGGAGCCCGACAGCCAATCACTGGACTTACGTCGGCATCCGAACCAAAACACAATCAGACAACAAGTAAACACACGCAAAAAGAAAAAAAAAAGTGCCCGGAGTGGTCTCGCACGACCACCTGCCTACATACCTCGTCTGGAACGAGGATCAGGGCAATGTAGTTCCCCCTCAAGGGAAAGAAAATCTAGCCAGAAACCAGGGGAAGACACACTACCAGGGAGCTGTACTCGAGCCTAGTGTTGTCATGCATCATTACCCTACGTTCAGGTTTCTACCTACTTGCACAATTGCAAACTAATCCTATCCAGGAAAGAAGCAAGCATACAAGCATACAAGCAATTAAAGCATTTCAAGCAAACATGTCAAACAAATATTCACATAGCACACACTATAACCAGTCAAGTGGGCTCAATCAATAGGTTTAACTGCTGAAGCAATTCATCTGTACATGGGTGTTAGTCGCTCTTAACCTTGCCATTACGAGGCTAAGGTGAAGCGGATGAAAAGGTGAAGTGAGGATGAGACCTCACAGCTCTTATCCCTGACCAGGGAGAGCTTCTGACAAAGGAGTGTGGGTCCAGAATGGAGAGACCCTTCTACGCTCAAAGACTCTGACTCGATTGTGCAACAGCACGAGATCTTGGGTTTGTGTCCCAATGCATCAACACACAGCAGTGTGAGCAAAGGGACGACACACAGAATAGTGGGGGATAGATTGCATATCCCTAACTTCCACCAATTGCCTCATAGAGGACTTCACCTGCTTAGGCACAATATTAAACAATCACAAGCATCGCCTCTTAAGGAGGACTTCAGACAGTTTGCCCGGCCAAATAACAGACCGGGTCTCCAGACTACATGAAGAATAGAAGTCCTACCTCAAGTGGTTTAAAAACCAAGCAGCAGCAAGCAAGTTCTTAAAGAACTGTAAGCAACTAAAGGTACCTGAAAACAATCAAGTATCATCAGTACTCAGACAGACAACAATAAACAGCAAATGTTAATCAGTCAGACTATACAGATAACACACAACAAGGCAAGCTATGAGCTCAAGCTCAAGCTTCACAACCTACAAAACAAATTCATGTTAGTTCTCAACATCAAACACATCCAATTTAATCAACTTGGCTCAATCCCTTTAGGCATTATGCATTTCATCCTGAAAAATCAAGCAAATGTGAGAAACTGGACCTCTAGGCCAAGCCTAGGGTCCAAAAGGGAGAAAAAAGTCTAAACAGCAAAGGATTCTCAACCAAACTCAAATTAACACAAATAGAAAACCAAAGCAATTGATCCCATGATTATATCATTTACCATATTCATTTCATGACCAAAACAAACCAAACTAGGTCAAATGCAACATCAAAAGTCCCAACAGAATGAATTCAATCAAATCCATATCAAAACAAATCCAAAAATCCTCAAATAATTTACACCTAAACAGGACATATTCAAGGTACAGCATGTCAATTTTCAGCTCAATTGGACAAAAGGAACTATGTCAATGAAAATCAAGAAAAACAGACACAAATATATGAGCCAAATCACAACATCAACACATGCATTCACTTCAAAAATTCATAAGTCAATGAAAACAATAAAGAAATGAATGGGACCAAAACAGGGATGTCCTACAATGTGTCTACAACCATCATACCAAATTTCATCATCATCCAATACCATATGAGCATTTCACAAAGATATTCCAAACATATGTCACATGAACTTGCACATTTGACCAACAGAGATGAAAAATACCAATCAAATTGAAAATGCCACATAAAAATCCAGAAAAATTCACATAGCATCTCAACATGTTAATGATCACACATATAAAATTTCAAGTCATTTCAACAAGCCTAGGTCATGAAAATAAATCCAGAAAGTTGACCTAGCTAGGTGTGACACAAATTGTCACACCTAGATTCAAAAATTCATAACTCAATCACCAGGTATCCAAAATTCACAAAATTTATATGTAAATCACCATTAGCATGTCTACAATCACCACAAAAATTTTCAAACATTTCTTTTAAGGCAGGAGAATTTCACAATGGAAATGGCAAAATGTACACAAAAATGACCTAAATCAAACATCCCTAAGCAAAGTCAACAATTCATCATGCACAATTTGCAAAATCATACTCATAAAAAACTAGAGACAAAATGGAAGCTGTAGAAAAAATCCTCACATTTTTCTGATCAACCAATATTTTTCTATGAATTTTCTAAGTTTTAAATGATTTTTGAATAATTATTTAAGTGTTATAATTAATTAAATGATAACAGTGGCAATTGTGTAATTCTCTCGCCCAGGACCAAAACGCTGGCGTTTTATTAATGCGGTGGAGGCGTGTGATTGGCTGGATTTGCGCGGCAAACAGCTTTTGAAATTGGCTAAGCGTTGAGACGGATCAAACGCACAGAAAAGTCCAGAAAATCTTCATCTTCATCGTGTTTTTTCAGAATTGCCAAGAACACATGAACACTAAAACTCAACCAAAATTCACAAATGAATATGCGTTGAAAAGGTCTCAACGCCAGGAGTACGAATCTACTCATGATTTTGCCTAATTCTTCCTAAACAATCCGGATCGATCACTTTAGGTTTTGCTCTCAAGACTTCTAATCGAAATATCTCAACCTATGTTTCATCATAATAAAAACTAAACCTAGCATTGGATTCTACATTAAACGAACTACAAAACGCATACAAGCATCGGAGCAATAGTGAGATTCGAAATTTGAGCACCTGGATATGGCAGTAGTGATATTGATGTTCTTCGCGCGTGTAATGTCAAAACAGATGTAGTAGAAGCTCCAAGAAGTTGAATGCGATGCTCAGGTTCGATTGATTTTGCTCCTAGTGCACGAAATCCGGATTCACCATGGAAGCACCTTGTATGAACAGTTGTGATTTGGTGTGCATTTGTTGTTGAATTACCAAAACAGATGGAGTATGAGAGGAATGAAGATCAACACAAAAAGAATCTTCGAATTCGATCAAGAATTGAGAGAGATTTTGTGACTTTTGCTTTGATGTGTTCTTGAAGAATTTGGAGAATTTGGAGAATTTGGATCTTGATTTTGGGATTTGTGATTTTTCTGTTGGAGTTAGTTATGATTAGGCTTATATATTCCAGCTTAATCCATGCCTTAATCACTCTAATTAACCAATTGGAATATGATTAGTGAAAATATCATTTTCAAGCTAGGGGCAAAAATGTATTTTCATATGCCAGCTAATGACAGCTCACTGCCAACTCATACAAGCCCTAAACACCTGTCATGAACTGTTGCCACTTGTTTCATGCTGATTGGACAAGTATTTTGCATTTTCCACATGTGATGGCTATGTGTTCATTTTTCCAAGTTCATTTCAAAAGCTAATTCTCAAACCATAAGGCTTTGGCATGTTATGAGCATTCCAACAATTTCCAAATGTCAATTGTGAAGTGTTGCAAAAATCCCCATCCAAAAATTCCCATTATTTCTCAAGTTGGACAATTTTGCCCCTGGACTTTTAACTGTACAGTTGAAATTTGACTTTTTGCATTGACCATTTTTGATAAAATCCAATTATGCACCATGAAAGTACATGTCAAATGGAGTTTGTGCATATAAAGAACATCCAATTTGGACACTCCATGTGGAAGTTATGCCCTCCTGATTATGGGTCATTTTTGAAATTGAATGGACCATAACTTGTCAACCATACATGGGATTTTCAAGTTCTTGGACTTTCATGTTGAACAAATTTTCATTTGAAGGTTCCTTGGACATGTAATTTTAAGGTCAAAACTTTCCATTTTTGGAAACTTCCATTACAAGTCACTTTCTATTTTTGGCAGTCTTTGTTCTGACTTGATTTTCTCCATTCTTGAGCTTTGCAATGTCAAATAACACTTGTTCCAACATGAATGAAGTGTATCCAACTCACTTCCACCTCCAAATCCATAAAATCATGTACAGTTGACCACAGTTGACTTTTCAACTGATAGATGAATCTGGCAATGCATAGATCAATCTGAGCTCCAATCCTCTGATGAAATGGCTCAAGGGTGAAACCCTAGCCTCAATAATCTTCATATAACCATAAAATGATCCTCATATACATCACAGACCCCATCTCCTGATCATGCCCTGATTGGCCCAATGCAACTGATTAGGGTTGACCAGTGGTCAAAACCCTAATCTCAAGGAATAAGCTTCAATCTCCTGATGACAAACCATGATGATGATGATGTATCTTTCTAATCAAGATGAAGACCAATATCCTTTGAGAATCATGAAACCCTAATTCATAGCCCAATCCTCAGATGGCCAATGATCAATCAATAAAACCCTAGCTTTGCACTTTGACTTCCTCATCTTCTGATCAAGACTTGTGAGGATGACTTTGCACAATGTAACCACATGATATGCAATATGTAATGACTGATGACCTAAAAAATGATATGCAATATGCCATGCTAGTCCCAAGAGAGGAGGGCAAATTTTGAGGTGTTACAACACCGATGCTAGCTTCCAGACAGATAAGGATGACTTTAGATCGCAATTTGGTTATGTGTTTTGCTTAAATGGTAGCGCTGTGAGCTGGAAAAGTTCAAAGTAAGGTACAGTTGCTGATTCTACAACCGAGGGCGAGTATATTGCTGACTCAAGTGCGGCAAAGGAAGCTGTTTGGATCAAAAAGTTCATTAGTGAACTTGGCATAGTTCCTAGCATTGTGGATCCCATCGGCCTCTATTGTGATAACAATGGTGCTATCACACAAGCTAAGGAGCCTATATCTCACCAACGATCCAAACACATACTTAGGCGTTATCACCTCATTCAAGAGATAATATATAAAGGAGATGTGAAAATATGCAGAGTACCTACACTTGACAATATTGCTGACCCACTGATAAAGCCTCTTGCGCAGTAGAAGCATGATGGCCATACTAGATCTATGGGCATTAGGGGTATGCCTGATTGGCTCTAGTGCTAGTGGGAGATTGTTGGTGTAATCCCTAGAGGCCAATACTTTTTGTACTTGTATCGAATTATTTATTAATAATAAAAGGCTTTTTCTTTATTATGTTTGTTTAATAAAGTCCCTAAAATAGCTAGTCTGTTTAATGTATCAAGTATGACTTAATCATGAGATCACATTAAACATAAGGGCACTATTCTTAAAGTATCCGTAGTCGAGCTTTATTGTGAAGTGGGATAACATTAAAGCATTAAGACTATTATGTATATAGACTGATGATCACATCTCATGGATCATGGATAAGGAGTTATCAAGTCTTAAACATAGGTATGAATATTAAGAGTAATATTTATACTGGATTGACCCGCTATGAGAATACTATATAGAATGTTATGCAAAGTGTCATAAGTTATTCTCATGGTGAAAATGGTGTATACCACCCTTCAACCTGAAACCATTATGGACCCTAGATGTAGAGTCGAGTGCTTTATTATTGATCAAACATTGTTCGTAATTGGATGACCATAAAGACAGTTGATGGGTACTCCACGAAGCATGCTAAGGGACATGAGTGACCTAGATGGAATTTGCCCATCCTGCGTAACAGGATAAATGTCCATGGATCCAATATTGAACTGGACAAGGATGACACGGTCTATGCCTTGTGTTCAATATAGACATAAGGGCAAAAGGATAATTGTACACATAAATATTATCACAGAAGGATTTGTCAGATCACATGACATTTTCGTGTCTTGGGTAGCAGTGATGTGTTGCTATATACCGCTCACTGTTTATTATGTTAAATACGTGATTTATATAATTGCCAATGCCGCGAAAACCTACAGGGTCACACACAAAGGACGGATTGATGAGAGATAGAGTAAATAAGGAACACCGTAAGGTACGGTGCACTTAAGTGAATTGTAGAACATCGTAAGGTACGGTGTACTTAAGTAGAATACGAAATTTGGTAAGGTACCACGCGCTTAAGTGATTTTAGCATATTATAAGATATGGGCCACATACACTTAAGTGGGATTTTTAGCTTGTAGCTCACACAAGTGGTTCTATAAATAGAACCCTTGTGCAGAAGCATTCATTGCAGTTGCATTTTTCGTTTCTCTCTCTCTCTCTCTCACTCACAGCCTTCATTCGTAGCAGCTAGCACTGATATTGAAGGAATCCGTTCGTGTGGACTGAGTAGAGGCGTTGTCATCGTTCAACGTTTGTGATCGCTCCGTAGATCTGCATCAAAGGTTTCAATATTCACAAGAGGTAACGATTCTATCACTGATCATGCCCATTCGTAAGGATCACTAAAGAAAGAAAAAAAATATTTCCGCTGCGTTTTGGATCGCAATTCTCCTTCAGAGGGTAGATTATTCTATAAGGAAAAAGATGGATAGTCAGTATCTTAGAGATATGGCCCAATTGGCCGACAGAGTTCGACATATCGAACGCTTGAAATCTAGGAAGTCCAAGGAGGGTCGATATCATAAGAAGGAAAAGTGTCATATATCATAGTCGAAGGGGTTTCTTTCGATGACGAAGATATAATTGACAGAAGCGAGGTTAACATGGCAGAACTTAAGCCCGGACCTCCGTATGCGTGTAAGGTTTTAAAACCCTTGAATGGAAATAATCATGTCGAGCCGGAAAAAACAGACAAATACGTAGCTAAGACTTATACTTTCGACGTGTCTAAGTGCGACAAAATCTTTGATCTGTTAGTAAAAGATGATCAGATTATCGTCCCTCAGGGTTTAAAAGATCCTCCCCTAGAACAAAAAAAAGATTCTGTAAATTTCATAATTTCCTTGGTCACAAAACTCACCAATGTGTTCTTTTCAGGGATTTGGCGCAGAAAGCTCTGAAAGAAGGAAGGCTCCAGTTTGGCGAAAGGCCAAAAATACAGGTGGATTCTGACCCCCTGAAGGTGGAAGAATCTTTGTACACAAAGCCTCTTGAATGCATGATGGTCGAGACTACTGATGGTCTCGTTGAGGTTTCCAAAGCAACCTCTTTAGTTGAATCTTTTAAAGTGATGATGGTTGAAACTACTGAAGGTTTCGGAAACAAGGCCGAAAGGAGATCCGAGTCGGCTTATCCCCAACCAGGCGAAAGCTTATCAGACTTCCAAGAGAAGTGTAAGGAAAGTGGGTCAAAGGCTCTGCTATGCCCAAGGTGCAGTGCGGTGTTCAACGAGAAAACTGCCGAAAAACTAGAGGCCCACAACAAGGTCATGAAAGAGGAGAAACTTGTTGTCTCACGATTCATGTTCGACAAGCATGGAGCACCTCGACGGAACAAAGATTACAGAAGACAGTTTCAATGTTCCCGACCAAAGACCTTCATTCCTCCAACTAATGTTCCATTGGAAAAGTGGATAGAGTCTGTCAATCAGAAAGGGGGCAAAAAGCCAAAATGGAGGGTGTTAAAGAAAGAAACAACATCTCCAGAGAAGAAAAGGGGCTACACAATATATCCTAACTACAAAGGAAAGAATCTAATGACAAGGACACAATGGAGACGCTACCAGCGAAACAAAATAGTTGGGAAGGCCGTTACCACTCTACAGTTGAAACCTTTGGAAACCGCTGGACAAGAGAAACAGATGCCAAAGGTCGTAGGACCAGGAAAAATGGTGGCCAATCAGACAGTGGCCATCAATGTCGACTCTATGGGAAAGAAGGCAGTAATAGCCACTCAGAATATGGAACGTTCGTCAGAGGTCGAGAAATAGCCACGAAGCGAGAGCGAATCGAAGGAGGAAGAGCCCGAGTATTCTCCCCAACCAGAGGAAGGAGAACCTGAATACTCCCCTCAATCTAATGAGGAGTTCGACAAAGACATGTACGACAAAAACAATGATGATATTTATGGTTACGATTTCGTCGTAAACAATGACATGGTATCCGAAGTCTCTAAAACAGAGGGAGATTTTGTGCCAGACGAGACGGACGGTGGAAAACCTTTGTGCTACAATGTCATGAATAGCGGCGTGGTGGAAGAACAAAAAGCTATGTTTGAAAGGCCCAACCCAGGGATGATGTACCATTTGAAGCCATTGTTCATCAGAGCAAAGGTCGACGGGATGGCGGTGAACAAGGTATTTGTCGATGGAGGTGCTGTAGTCAATTTGATGCCCTATACTCTATTTAAGAAAATGGGAAAGTGTGACGAAGACCTTCGACAACACAACATGGTTCTGTCAAACTATGAGGGGAAAACCAACAATATAATGGGGGTTGTTCAGGTCGACCTCGCTGTGGGCACGACAACATGTTCAACACTATTCATGGTGATAGACTCCAAAGCCAATTTCAATTTACTCTTGGGTTGAGAATGGATCCATGGATAGGGGTTGTACCATCAACGGTCCAGTAGAGACTTATAATCTGGCGAAAGGACGACATCATAGAAAATATTGAGGCCGACAAAAGTTATTACCGGGTCGACGATAGGGGTTCCAAGAGGTCTTTCGACCATTACTTGGAGAATATAGTGTCATGCGATGACTAATCGGGCTCCTATACTTCCGTCGAAACTGGTTGAGTTCTGAACTTGGACCCTGATCATGGTTTCATATGGGATAACGAGGAAGACACAGGATCAGAGACGGGAATTCCACCTACGGGGTGGTCTGCAGTCGATGAGGATGACTGTTGAGTCAGAAAGCCTAGCTCGAATTTCAGCCTATCTGGCTGAAAACAAGAAGGAGTCAATTATGGAAAAGGAGAGACTTCGGGATTTGGCATGTGAGGCCGAAGGTAGGCATGGAAACATAACTCGTACCCGCGGGTACCCACCCGAACCCGCCCCGAACTTGACGGGGAAACCCACTTTGACTGGGTTTGGGTTTGGGTTTCCCTGATTATAAAATATAGGGACGGGTCGGGTAATGGGGACACTAGTAACCATCCCGAACCCGCCCCGTTTATTTTATTATTTAGTTTTGATAATTTAGAATATTAAATATGTGGCCAATATTTTGATATTTTAATTTTAATTTTATTATCTAAAATATTTGAAATGTATGTATGAAATTTTTTTAGACTGTTTTATTTTATTATTTGTAATATAATTTTATTTTGGAAAAAATAAATATTTATATTAAAAAATTAATTTCACTAAATGAATGGTGACTGGGCGGGGATACCCGAACCCAACTCAAACCCGTTTGGGACGGGTTTGGGTTTTGATTCCCCATCCCCATTTGGGTTTGGGGCGGGGAACGATGATTATTTAGGGATTCGGGTTTGGGTTTGGGGGACGTAAAAACCGTCACCGATCCGCCCCGTTTCCATGACTAGCCGAAGGTTTAGAAAATGGTCGACAAAACCAGACAACAGCTTCAGAAAGCCGGAGGCTTGATTGTATTTATGACAACGAGCCTTTGGGGTTCGAAAAGAACCCATTAAATGAGTCTCAGAGGATGCAAGCACAAGATTCCCTTGAAGAGATCGATCTAGGAGATGGAATCACAAAAATACCAACCTACATAAGTACTAAGGTGGGGTCAGAAATGAGGGCGAAACTAGTTGAGGTATTGACCGAATATAGGGACTGTTTTACCTGTGATTATGACGAAATGTCGGGTTTAAATCGAAGCATGGTGGAGCATCGACTACCTATCCAATCTGGGGGAAAAAATCAGTGAAGCAACACCCTCAACGATTTGCTCCAGACGTCACCTTAAAGATCAAGCAAGAGATCGAAAGACTCCTTAAAATTCGTTTCATAAGAACGACAAGGTATGTCGAATGGTTAGCCAGCATAGTGCCAGTCATCAAGAAAAACGGAACTCTTAGGATTTGTATAGATTTCAGAGATCTAAATAACGCCACGCCAAAGGATGAGTACTCGATGCCCATGGCGGAAATGCTGGTCGATTCGGCCGCAGACTTTGAATACATGAGCTTGCTTGATGGATACTCTGGCTACAATCAAATTCTTATTGCCGAAGAAGATGTCCCCAAGACAACATTTTAATGCCCTGGTGCTTTGGGGACGTACGAGTGGGTCATCATGCCGTTTGGTTTAAAAAATGCAGGAGCCACCTACCAAAGGGCTATGAATGCCATATTTCATGACTTCATTGAGAAGTTCATGCAGGTGTATATTGACGACATTGTGATAAAACCGTTATCTCAGGGAGGGCACCTGGATCACCTTCGATGCTCGTTTGATAGAATGAGGAAATATGGATTAAAAATGAATTCATTGAAGTGTGCTTTCGGTGTGCATGCATGCGACTTCTTGGGATTTTTGTGGTACACAAACAAGGTATCAAGATCAATCAGAACAAGACAAAGGCAATCTTAGACCTTCAAAGCCCATCGACAAAGAAGCAGCTCCAATCTTTGTAGGGCAAGATAAACTTCTTAAGAATATTCATATCGAATCTAAGTGGTAAAATGAAAGTATTTTCACCACTGCTCAAAATTAAGAAGGAAAGTGATTTTTACTAGGGGCCCAAGCAACAAGAGGCTTTCGTCGCAATCAATGGGTACCTTACCAAGCCTCATATTTTGCTACCTCCTAATAGGAAGAAAAATATGAGTTTATATATTACTGCATCGGATACGACTATATGGAGTATGTTGGCCCAAGAGGATAGTAATGGTGTCGAAAGACATATATATTACCTCAGTAGAGTGTTGGTAGATGCTGAAACTAGGTACAATCTCATAGAAAAACTATGCATATGCTTGTACTTTACCTGTATGAAATTAAACCAATATATAAAACCAGTTGATGTTTATGTTTCGTCTCATTACGATATTATTAAACATATGTTGTCTAAACCTATTCTACATAGTAGAATTGGAAAATGGGCACTGGCGTTAACGAAGTTCTCTCTAACATTTAAGCCTTTAAAAGCCATGAAAGGCCAGATCGTGGCAGATTTTATAGTGGATCATGCCATGGTCGAATCATCTCTAAACATGGTCTATGTAACACCCTTCTAAAATACCCCAATAATTAATTAATTCAACAAATATAAATCAGAGTAGATATGCAATTTAAGGGTGTCACACTTGACACTTCACACCATTCACCATAATAGTTTGTCATGCTCATTTAATAATCAAAATAAAACATTGCACAATTCGCAGCGGATAGAGATCAAATCAATCATGCAAGCCATGTAACACATTACATGTAAAGTTGTTCAACAACCAAATGAAAACAAGTAAAACATCCCGTCCCGATGTTACATCTACCAGAGCATGACTCACTAATGACTACGCTAGACTCCAATCACTAGCTTCTACTCAATCACTGCTCGTTACCTGAAAACATAGTTGTAAGGGTGAGTTCCTCAATCGATATAATAAGCATTATAAAATATCATGTAATGCTAAGTAAATTAACACATTTCATCACCCTAATCAGATCACACATTCAGTAACGGCAACACCAACTCATAATCACAATCATATTCAACACAAACACAAAACACACGTATAATATTGGAATACATCCATTCATATTATACGCCATACATACATTATGCAATGAGACTCCATGCATGCGGTACCGACTATTCGTGAACACATAGTTCAACCTCACCGATCAAATCCAGATACGGCTACCAAGCTCACTAGTCCCACTCATTTGAGACCTAGTGACTCACATCACTAATTCCTCACCATGGGAATTAGCTACCACCCCAAGGGCTATGCTATGCACGCTAAATCACCTAGCATGCAAACATCAACAACAATCCACAATAACTCATCACTAATTCCTCACCATGGGAATTAGCTACCACCATAAAGGCCATACTATGCACGCTAAATCACCTAGCATGCAACATCAACAATCCACAATGGACATATGCTCACACTCTAAGCCATAAACAGTCCATTCACAATAGCATACATAATAGATATATTCACAACATTATGCACACCATCATACATCATCAATACAATTATCACAGAATCATATTATGTCATACCACATAATCAATCACAGTATTAGCACACTCTACTAATACCTACACTGCTCAAAACAACGGGAAATGATCCCTACTATACCCTACACCAACATAGGCCAATCATCAAATATGTCCACAATATTTAAATATCAATTTTCCACTTTCCAAACAGTGTTAACCGATTAACGCCCTGGGTTAACCGGTTAACGCAACACAGAACACGCTTCCTGGCACATTTTAACAGTGTTAACCGGTTAACGCCCTGGGTTAACCGATTAACGCAAGACAGACAGCAATATTTCACAATTCATAACAGTGTTAACCGGTTAACACCCTGGGTTAACCGGTTAACGCAAGACAGAAAGCTGTTCCTGCGCTAACACGAAGCAGAATGCAGAATTCTCCGCATTTTCCGCCGTTGGAGGACTTCCGGACCTCCGATTCCAATTCCGTAAAAAGCTACACGTTCGGAAAATCACAACTCACCCAAATATAGATTCAATTACAGCTTTATCATAACTTATTCATCACAATTTTTCAACACTCATCATCCCAATTAGGGTCCATTCAACGGCTTATTACTACCCATTACATGTTAACCCATAATACCCATTAAACGATGATAAACCCCCCTTACCTGAGTTAATCCGGCAATCCTTTAGCTTCAAGCTCTTCCTTCTTCAACCTTCTTCTCCTGCTCTTCCTCTTTGTCCTTTTCTCACTTTTTGTCGCTTCTCTGGTTTTCACGTGAAAAACCCTTTTTACCAAATGGAACTCTTTATATATATTCCAACTTTATTATTCCAATTTATATTAATTCCAAATAATATTCCAATAATAATCCAATTATTTAATTAAATTAATAAATATACTATTAACTTAATTTAAATAATTATCATATTTTATCGGGGTGTTACAACTCTCCCCCACTAAAAGAGTTTTCGTCCTCGAAAACATACCTCAAGCGAATAACTCTGGATAAGACTCCTTCATCTGACTCTCAAGTTCCCAAGTCACATTGCCACCTGCTGGTCCTCCCCAAGCTACCTTTACCAAAGCAATCTCTTTACCCCGCAACTGCTTCAACTCTCGATCCTCGATCCTCATAGGTGATGTTTCAACAGTCAGGTTATCTCTCACCTGTACATCATCTACTTGGACCACATGCGACGGATCAGGAATGTACCTCCTCAACTGAGACACATGAAAAACCTCATGCAAATTCGCAAGTGACGGCGGTAAAGCGATACGATAGGCTATCTCCCCTATCCTCTCCAAAATCTGATAAGGACCAATAAATCGAGGTGTCAACTTCTTCGACTTCAAAGCTCGACCAATCCCAGTTATCGGAGTAACACGAAGAAACACATGATCTCCCTCTTGAAACTCAAGTGACTTCCTCCTCTTGTCGTGATAACTCTTCTGACGACTCTGAGCAATCCTCATTTTCTCCTGAATCATCTTAATCTTTTCCGTAGTTTGTTGAACAATCTCCGGTCCAACCACAGCACTCTCACCGGACTCATACCAACATAAAGGTGTCCGACATCTCCTACCATACAAAGCTTCAAACGGTGCCATACCAATGCTCGAATGAAAACTATTGTTGTAGGTAAACTCAATCAAAGGTAAATAACAATCCCAAGCACCTCCCTTTTCCAAAACACAAGCCCTCAAAAGATCCTCCAGTGACTGAATCGTCCTCTCAGTCTGACCATCAGTCTGCGGATGATATGCAGAACTCAATCTCAGCTTAGTTCCCAAAGCCCTCTGCAAACCTTCCCAGAATTTCGATGTGAATCTAGGATCTCTGTCCGAAACAATACTCGACGGAATACCATGCAAACTTACAATTTTCTCAATATACAACTCAGCTAATCTCTCTAACGGAGAATCCCTTCTGATCGGAATGAAATGAGCCGATTTTGTCAATCTGTCAACAATCACCCAAATAGCTTCAAAATTCTTAATTGTCCTCGGTAAACCAGAAACAAAATCCATACTGATACTATCCCACTTCCACTCTGGAATAGCCAACGGTTGCATTAGCCCAGACGGCTTCTGATGCTCAATCTTTGACTTCTGACAAGTCAAACAAGAATAAACAAAACTCGCAATTTCTCTTTTCATTCCCGGCCACCAAAATAACTTTCTCAAATCATAATACATCTTCGTAGCCCCAGGATGAATACTCAGGCCACTACGATGTCCTTCCTCAAGAATACTCTTCTTAAGTTCGGTAACATCCGGAATACACACCCGATTACCAAATTTCAAAACACCATTCTCATCAACTCTGAATTCACCACCTTGACCTTGATTCACTAGAGTCAACTTATCAACCAAAAGCACATCGGATTTCTGACCCTCTCTAATCTCATCCAGAATACCACTCGTTAACTTCAACATTCCCAATTTAACACTATTGTGAGTACTCTCACACACCAAACTCAAGTCTCTAAACTGCTCAATTAAATCCAGTTCCTTAACCATTAACATAGACATATGCAATGATTTCCGACTCAATGCATCAGCCACTACGTTTGCTTTACCCGGATGGTAATTCAAACCAAAGTCATAATCCTTCAGAAATTCTAACCATCTTCTCTGTCTCATATTCAGCTCTTTCTGATCAAACAAATACTTTAAACTTTTATGGTCACTGAAAACCTCAAATCTTGACCCGTACAAGTAATGCCTCCATAACTTCAGAACAAATACCACAGCTGCCAACTCTAAATCGTGTGTCGGATAGTTCCTCTCATGAACCTTCAGTTGTCTCGAAGCATAAGCTACAACCTGCTTATTCTGCATCAAACACCACCCAAACCCAACAATGAAGCATCACAGTAAACCTCAAATGGTTCCGACGAACTCGGTAATATCAGAATATGAGCAGTAGTTAACCTTCTCTTTAACTCTTGGAAACCTTCTTCACATTTTGAGTCCCAAACAAACGCTTGCCCTTTTCTAGTCAACATCGTCAACGGTAATGCCAACTTAGAAAATCCCTCAATGAATTTCCTATAGTAACCTGCAAGTCCAAGAAAACTCCTTATCTCAGAAACTGACTTCGGAGCTTCCCACTTAGATACCGCTTCTATCTTAGAAGGATCAACAGCAACACCACCTCTTGAAATCACATGACCAAGAAAACTAACCTCTTCTAACCAAAATTCACACTTGGACAGTTTAGCAAATAACTTCTTTTCTCGTAGAACTCCTAAAACCACTCTCAAATGTTCAGCATGTTCTTCTTCAGATTTCGAATACACCAAAATATCGTCAATAAACACCACAACAAACTTGTCTAGGTACGGATGGAAAATCCTATTCATATACTCCATAAATACCCCAGGCGCATTAGTCACACCAAAAGGCATTACAGAATACTCATAATGTCCATACCTTGTTCTGAAAGCAGTCTTCTGAATATCCTCAATTTTCACACGTATCTGATGATATCCCGATCTCAAATCTATTTTGCTGAACACACTCGCACCAACCAACTGATCCATCAAATCATCAATCCTCGGCAAAGGATACCGATTCTTGATCGTCACTTTATTCAGTTGCCTGTAGTCCACACACAACCTCATAGTACCTTCTTTCTTCTTAACCAATAACACTGGTGCGCCCCACGGTGACACACTCGAACGAATAAATTTCTTATCCAACAGATCTTCCAACTGACTCTTCAATTTAGTTAACTCAACAGCAGACATACGGTACGGAGCCATCGATATCGGCCTAGTACCAGGTACCAAATCAATCGAGAACTCAACTCCATGCTCTGGCGGTAATTCATTCACTTCTTCAGGAAACACATCAGGAAAATCACACACCACAGCTAGATCGCAAATCACCAGTTTATCTTTAGCCTCCAAAGTCGCTAACAGCATAAACAACTCTGCCCCATCTACTACTGCCTCATTCACCTGCCTTGCTGATAGAAACAAACTCTTTCCTTCTTCAATCTCAGGAAAGATCACAGTCTTATCAAAACAGTTGATATAAACTCGGTTAAACACCAACCAGTTCATACCCAAGATAACATCAATCTGCACTAGTGGAAGACACACGAGGTCCATCCCAAAGTCTCTACCAAAAATACTCAAAGGGCAATTTAAACAAACTGAAGTAGTAGTCACTGAACCCTTCGCAGGAGTATCAATCACCATACTCCCATGCATCTCAGATATCTCTAATTTAAGTTTCACAGCACAATCCAAAGATATAAAGGAATGAGTCGCACCTGTGTCAATAATAGCTACAAGAGGAAAGCCATTAATATAACACGTACCTCGGATCAAACGATCATCTGCAGAAGTCTCAGAACCCGATAAAGCAAAGACCTTGCCTCCCGACTGGTTCTCTTTCTTCGGCTTAGGACACTGTGGGCTAATATGACCCACCTCTCCACAGTTGAAACAAGTCATAGTCTTCAACCGGCACTCTGCAGCCAAGTGACCACCTTTGCCACACTTGAAACACTTCTTCTCAGTACTGGTACACTCATGGATACGATGTCCAGCCTGACCACATCTGTAACACTTAGCAGGTGCACTGGAGTCTCCCCCACTAGGTCTCTTCATCCCACTCTGTCTCTGGAAACCTTTGCCAGCTGCATACGGTTTCCCACGATCATTCTGATTCTTGCCTTTCCTATCAACCCTCTGCTGATAGCTCTCCGCTCTGGCCTTGGTATCTTGTTCAAAAATCCTGCAGCAGACAACCAAGTCAGAGAACACTCTAATCCGCTGATACCCAATAGCCTGCTTGATATCGGGACGTAACCCGTTCTCAAACTTCACACATTTTGAAAATTCCCCAGTAGCCTCATCATAGGGAGTGTAATACTTCGACAGCTCTGTGAACTTAGCAGCATACTCAGTAACAGACCGGTTGCCCTGCTTCAATTCTAAGAACTCTATCTCTTTCTTTCCTCTGACATCCTCTGGAAAGTACTTCCTCAGGAATCTCTCTCTGAACACCGCCCAAGTGATCTCAGCATTCCCAGCAGCTTCCAACTCAGTGCGGGCAGCAACCCACCAATCATCTGCTTCCTCTGACAGCATATGCGTACCGAACCTGACCTTCTGGTTATCGGCATACTCAGTCACTCGGAAGATCCTCTCGATCTCCTTCAACCACTTCTGAGCACCATCCGGATCGTATGCTCCCTTGAACATTGGAGGATTGTTCTTCTGGAACTCACTCAGTTGACGAGCAGCTCCCAGTCCCACAACATTCGGATTTCCTCCAAGTACTCCAACTAGCATACCCAGAGCCTCAGCAATCGCAGCATCATCTCTACCTCTTCCAGCCATCTCTATTCTGAAAACCCAATCAAGCTAAAACAATAAGTACTGATAGGGTTACACAACACCTATCCCGTACAGGGGAAACAGAATAATTACGACTCGACCAACCAGGCTCTGATACCACTAATGTAACACCCTTCTAAAATACCCCAATAATTAATTAATTCAACAAATATAAATCAGAGTAGATATGCAATTTAAGGGTGTCACACTTGACACTTCACACCATTCACCATAATAGTTTGTCATGCTCATTTAATAATCAAAATAAAACATTGCACAATTCGCAGCGGATAGAGATCAAATCAATCATGCAAGCCATGTAACACATTACATGTAAAGTTGTTCAACAACCAAATGAAAATAAGTAAAACATCCCGTCCCGATGTTACATCTACCAGAGCATGACTCACTAATGACTACGCTAGACTCCAATCACTAGCTTCTACTCAATCACTGCTCGTTACCTGAAAACATAGTTGTAAGGGTGAGTTCCTCAATCGATATAATAAGCATTATAAAATATCATGTAATGCTAAGTAAATTAACACATTTCATCACCCTAATCAGATCACACATTCAGTAACGGCAACACCAACTCATAATCACAATCATATTCAACACAAACACAAAACACACGTATAATATTGGAATACATCCATTCATATTATACGCCATACATACATTATGCAATGAGACTCCATGCATGCGGTACCGACTATTCGTGAACACATAGTTCAACCTCACCGATCAAATCCAGATACGGCTACCAAACTCACTAGTCCCACTCATTTGAGACCTAGTGACTCACATCACTAATTCCTCACCATGGGAATTAGCTACCACCCCAAGGGTTATGCTATGCACGCTAAATCACCTAGCATGCAAACATCAACAACAATCCACAATAACTCATCACTAATTCCTCACCATGGGAATTAGCTACCACCATAAAGGCCATACTATGCACGCTAAATCACCTAGCATGCAACATCAACAATCCACAATGGACATATGCTCACACTCTAAGCCATAAACAGTCCATTCACAATAGCATACATAATAGATATATTCACAACATTATGCACACCATCATACATCATCAATACAATTATCACAGAATCATATTATGTCATGCCACATAATCAATCACAGTATTAGCACACTCTACTAATACCTACACTGCTCAAAACAACGGGAAATGATCCCTACTATACCCTACACCAACATAGGCCAATCATCAAATATGTCCATAATATTTAAATATCAATTTTCCACTTTCCAAACAGTGTTAACCGATTAACGCCCTGGGTTAACCGGTTAACGCAACACAGAACACGCTTCCTGGCACATTTTAACAGTGTTAACCGGTTAACGCCCTGGGTTAACCGGTTAACGCAAGACAGACAGCAATATTTCACAATTCATAACAGTGTTAACCGGTTAACACCCTGGGTTAACCGGTTAACGCAAGACAGAAAGCTGTTCCTGCGCTAACACGAAGCAGAATGCAGAATTCTCCGCATTTTCCGCCGTTGGAGGACTTCCGGACCTCCGATTCCAATTCCGTAAAAAGCTACACGTTCGGAAAATCACAACTCACCCAAATATAGATTCAATTACAGCTTTAACATAACTTATTCATCACAATTTTTCAACACTCATCATCCCAATTAGGGTCCATTCAACGGCTTATTACTACCCATTACATGTTAACCCATAATACCCATTAAACGACGATAAACCCCCCTTACCTGAGTTAATCCGGAAATCCTTTAGCTTCAAGCTCTTCCTTCTTCAACCTCCTTCTCCTGCTCTTCCTCTTTGCCCTTTTCTCACTTTCTGTCGCTTCTCTGGTTTTCACGTGAAAAACCCTTTTTACCAAATGGAACTCTTTATATATATTCCAACTTTATTATTCCAATTTATATTAATTCCAAATAATATTCCAATAATAATCCAATTATTTAATTAAATTAATAAATATACTATTAACTTAATTTAAATAATTATCATATTTTATCGGGGTGTTACAGTCTACACCAAACCATGGCGTTTGTATTTAGATGGGTCGAGTCACAAAGACGGAACGTGAGTCAGAGTATTGATATTATCCCCACATGATGGTCTGACGAAGATTAAGTACAAGATCAGTGAAAAGTGTTCCAACAATGAAGCCAAGTACGAGGCTTTAATAATTGGTCTTCGACTCTTGAAAGGAATGGGGGCCAGTCAAATTGAAGTAAAGGGAGACTCAAAATTGGTAGTCAAGCAAGTTACACACGAATACAAGTGCATCAAGGGAAGTTTGCTAAAGTATTTTGTGACTAGGACGCAGCTACTAGAACACTTTGAAGTTACGGACATAAGACATATACCGAGAAACGAAAACCAAGAAGCCAACGAGTTGGCCCAAATCGCTTCAGGATATAAGATGTCTAAGTCGAAATTCCAAGATATGATTGAAGTTCGAGAGAAGATGGTGTCGAACACACCACCAACAGAAGATATCCTCGACAGGAATGACAGTCATAATGAAGGGTTCAACGAAGAATGTCAGGAAGCCTGTGGAATCGATAAGTCCTAGGGACATGGAGTTTTCACTGTCAACAGTTCATCACCGAAAGACTAGAGGAAACCGATTGTAGAATATTTATAGAATCCAGTCTGAGGTACTGACAGGAAAACCAAATATAGAGCTTTGAGCTATGTGTTGTCAGGAAACGAATTGCTAAAGAAGACACCCGAAGGGGTAATACTTAAATGTCTGGGAGATATTGAAGCGTATTTGGCCATATATGAGGTGCACAGTGGAGCCTGTGGCACCCACCAGGAAGGCCATAAGATGAAGTGGTTGTTGTTTCGGCAAGGGGTTTATTGGCCTAATATGTGTTGCGTCGAGTTCGCCAAGGGATGCCAAGAATGCCAAAGACACGCAGGTATTCAACATATGTCGGCAAGTGAGTTGCATGCGATCATCAAGCTATGGCTCTTTAGGCGGTGGAAATTAGACGTCATTGGATAAATTCAACCAGCCTCGTCGAAGCAACAGAAGTTCATCCTAGTAGGGATATACTACTTCACCAAGTGGATCAAAGTCGTCCCTCTGGTGAAGGTGGATCAATAGGTGGTGATTGAATACATCCAAAAACATATTGTATATAGATTTGGCATCCTAGAGACCATTACCACAGATCAAGGGTCAGTGTTTGTGGGACAAAAGATGCAAGAGTTCGCTGGCGAGACAGGCTTCAGGTTGGTTACCTCTACATCTTACTATGCACAAGCAAATAGCCAAGTAGAAGCGGACAACAAAGTGATAATAAGTTTGATTAGGAAACATGTTTCCAAAAAATCAAATAATTGGCACAAGACTTTGGACCAACTCCTATGGGCCTGTCGAACGTCCTCAAAAGAGACAACAAATTCGACGCCTTTTCGACTAACTTTTGGTCACGATGCCATATTGCCAGTAGAGATCTACTTGCAGTCCATTAGAGTGCAACGCCAGAACGACCTCCAGTCGGAACAGTATTGGGACATTATGTTTGACGAATTGGTTGATTTGGACGAAGAAAGATTGGCCGCGGCAGAAATGCTGATACGATAGAAGGAACGTGTAGCCAAGGTATACAATAAAAAGGTAAGGGAAAAAACCTTTACTGATAATGATTATGTTTGGAAAGTAATCTTGCTTATGGATCGTCGAGATCGAACTCTAGGTAAATGGTCTCCGAAGTGAGAAGGACCATTTCAAGTAACCCGAACATTCGTTAACAATGCATATGAGATCAAAGAACTTGGTTGGGATCAAAGGATCTTGAGAGTAAATGGGAAATATTTAAATAAATATAAACCTATGTTACAAGAGATCCGGATCCGAACATAACAAGATTCATGGATTCTTTAAAGTGGTCCAAAAGGGCATTACAAAACATGGTCGGCAGACCTTACAAGAGAAACAAAAAACAAAGGAAAAATCAAATGGGGAATCTAGACTTAACATCCTCAAACGAGGTTATCTCGTGACTGATCCTATTGTCTATAGTGACCTTCTTTTCGCGCAAGTATTTTATGTCAGCCCCGATCTTGAGGGCTCTTTCCCCATGGGATATCCCCTTCAGGACCTCATTGTCGACTGCATCTTGCGCAGAAATTCCCTCAACCGTCTCCAAAGAAGCTTTTTGCGCTTCTACCTCAATAATATTTTTATTAAGTTCAGCGATCTAGGCTTGGTAGTCGGAGATCTGTTGATCGAAGGCTTCCCGCTGACGAAGACGCTCCTCTTTCCTGTGTTCAAATTCTTCGAGTTTCCGTTCACATGCCTCACTAGAGTCCCACTCGATCTTTGCCTTATTAAGTTTCGTTTTAATCTAAAGGTCAACATTTTGTTGAAGGTTGAGGTCCTTGACGAATTGAGTAAAGAAGGCCTCAAACTCGACGTAGTACTTGACCATTGAGGCAGGAAGATCATGGAGGGCAAGGGAGTCAAGAAATTTAAAAATATCACGAGCAAGCTCCCATTCTCTTTCAAGAGCGCATAGAAATTCGTCATTGAAGAGTGACACCTTCAGTTGCTAAAGAATGAAAACAACCTCGGCATGAAGCTCTGAGGGAGCAACGACGGTCGAGGATGGGAGCGGCGCGTCAGTCGACAAATGGAGGAATTGTTGTAACTTTCTTAGGGCCTCAACGGGGTTCCTTTGCTTGATAATCCTAAGTTTGCTCGAAGTTAAAGTTTTGTTCGACGCACTTTCGTCGACCACGTTCGGCGGATTGAGAGTTGGTGGAGATGCGGGACTTTGAGGAACCGTTAGGGAGCCTCTTTGAAACTCAGCTTGCCGCTGAGGGCTTAAGACAACGTCAGCTGAAGGATGGTCGGTCGTATCTCTGACCACGGTTTCGACCTCAATCAGAGAGCCCACCGGTCCTTGAAAAATAGAAGTATTAGATCACATGACGAAGAGAAACCCATAAATAATGGGGATGAGTATGGAAAAATACCTGGAGATCCACAGGAGGTGGAGAAGCAGTGGGAGTCCTCTCTGAATCACGAGGAGTGAGAACTTCCTCGATATCGTCCTGGACTATCGAGGAAACCCTTGGAGCCAACTTCGTTGGAGTCTTCTTGGCTTGAGCCTTTTTCCTCCGCATGGGGGTAGGAGGAGTTTTGGGCGGTGCTTTTGATGTAGGAAAAATGTGCGAGTACACACTCCCGTCAGAATCCTCATCGCCCACCACAAGTACTTCTTCGGGTACCTGAATATTAAAATGTGTGAAGAGGTGATAAAAAGTCCTAAGGTGAAAACTTGTTCATGAAGTGAATAGGTAATACCTGTGAGGGGGATCGAAGGCGCTCGTTGTTTCTTCGAGGCCTTCGCCAGAGTCGGCTCAGTAGAGGGGACGACCCTTTTTTGACCCTCATAGCAAAAGCCGTTAGTGTTGTACAACCCCAAGAAAAGAGGAAACTAAATTAGTAACATGTACCTTTTTGGGGGCTTCGTCGACTTGAGGATTTTGGATTTTTGGGTCGGGAGCGTTAACAGACGGAGGCAGAGGTGGTATATTGTTGGCGAGAGTGGAAAGTGCGTCGACTATGTTTTGAAGGAACTGGTCACTTGAGAAAGAATAACTTTGGTAGGAATTCCACCATTCGTCAAAATCAATTGTTGTTAGGAAAGATTGTTGAAACCTGAAGACTGGGAGTTCGTAACGGTTAGTAGATTTACAAAAGTGGAGGCAAATTTGTGATCATCAATTGTTAACGATCGATCAGACCATACAATATCGGTGTCATGAGATACCAGAGGTTTCGGAACCATCGGGCTTAGGCCAAATTGACGAGCCACCAGATTCGGTTGATAGCTCATGAAACCGAACCCTTTCGACCCTAGCTCAATCCTGTAGGACAGCAAGGTAGGAGTCAGGAAAGCTCTCCATATCGCGTTCGATTGGGATGCAGTTTGTGGAGAGCCACCTGGAAAGGGATCTTTGAACCATTTAGGGCCTAAGGTTCGGTCAGCAAATGGCGTCATACCAGGAGCAAATTTGTCTGCTTCCATGAACATATTTAAGTATTTCATGAAGAGATGTGTGTTGGGATTCTCTTGACAGGTCGTCAAAGCCAATCTGGCTCCTTCGATCGGTCGATCTTCATTCAGTCGCATAATACGCTCCGACACGGGGTATCCTAGCTGATATTCAAAAGTAGCATTTAACCAATTTTTCAAGAGCCACAAAAGACCCGATAGGTTCAAGGCTTTAGAATTGTTGGAAAGAAACTTCAGTTTCAGGGTTGCCAACCCCAGAGCCTGATACAAGGAGGCTAGTAGAAATTTGCCTAAAGACACCTGTCGACCCTCATGAATCTGGATTACCAGGGTAATATAGCTCTTCGCTATCTGCAAGGAACCAGGATAGAACACATAGTATGAGAGCCACAAAATTACGAAGGCTATATGCTCCTCGTCGGACACTTCGACAGAATCCTTGTTGTGGTGGTCTTCGATGTAGTTCATAAGGTTGGCCCGACCAAACGAGAAGGTGTTCTCAATTGAAAGGGTGGGATCGAAGGCTTCCCCAAGGGGCGATAGGCCGGTGATCTCCGCCACGTCGAAAAGGGTGGGTGTCAACATCCCACAAGGCAACTGGAACGTGTTGGTCGAGCCTTCCCAGAAATATAGGGACGCCAGCAACATGCAGATTAACACGGTAGGCGTACCTTGATATTTGAATAATTTTGTAGATCCCTGCACTTCTCAATTGGTCTTGGCGCTTTCGTTGGACTTTGTTAAGCCACGCCAGGTATTCCTTGTTTCCAGGAGTAGGCATGGACCTAAAAACCCTGGCTTTCGCCTCCATGAATATGACGTTGAGTATGACAGATTTGTCGAAAGCAGGAGGAGCAGCGGGTTTGTACCCAGGAAAAAAGGCTGCAATGGCCTTTAGGGAAGATTTCTGGTCAGCAAGAGGTCTGTGGAACGCTAGCAATTTCTTATCAACCACGAAAGGAATCAACATTTGGCATTTCCAGTTCTTCACAATGGCTTCATCAGAGGATGTGGGTTGAGGAATGCGATTCATACCCTCTTTTTGAAGGCAATGGGATTGTTTTCAGTAGCATAGGTAGTGATTTCTTTGACATGAGAAGAGGAAGCCATTGTGAGATGAAACAAATGGTTGGAGCTTTGAGATTCTGGGTGATAAGTTACAACGCAGAAGTTGTTTGAAGGTATGAGCAAGAAAAATATGTGAGTATGGAAGCAGAAGAGCGTTTGAGGAAGAAGATGTAGCTATTTATAGGCTAGCAAGATGAATAGTCGAGCACTAAGTGATGGACAAGTGGCTGGCTAGGAACTAGTAAGAAGCGTTAATGGGTTCGGTTGGGATCCCACGACCTAGGGATAACTGCTAATGATGGTGGAGTGTCTTGGGAATCGAGGAGTCGAAGAAAAAAAGTCATCATCACGTACTAGGTCATGAGTGATGATAAGACGGCTAGCCGAAATTTGGGACATCAAAAGGCCAGTTCCTCGATCGACGTGCTCATATCGAAACCAGCCTTTTCAGGGGGAAATTTGTTAGTTGACCGATTTTGGCCAGAGAAGAAAGCTAGTTTCGACTAAGGTACCTGTCGGAGCATCCTCGACAGGATGGTGGACGTGTCCGTAGGTCGACATTTGCAAGCTTTGAAGTCGAAGTGCTTGAAGGGTGAAGGCAGTCGTGGGCAATTAAAGAACGTGGATAGTTATTTACCAACATGGGGGAAGTGGACCAACACGTGGCATCACGAGATGGTTTTTTAACCCTCAGACGGTTACTTTCAATTAGTATTTAAGCCATTGTTAGGGGAGATTCTAGAGGTGGCATTTTTGAACGTTTGCAGTAGGTGTAAAACTTGAAGTACCAAAGCGTTTACGAGAAAAGAGTCAATCTCCTCACAAAAATGTAATTTGCCTTTATTTTACATTCATAAGTCATTTAATATTACCAAAGTTACTTTTGTTTTCTTGCTTTACCATTTATATGTTCCCTTTTTCGTCTTCCTTTTACCACACTCCTAACTAATCAAGAGTTACCTTACGCTTTTTAAAGCTTTCAAAGACATTGTTTACCAAAACACCATACACTCAAACACTAAGTCCAGGACTTTGTAGCCGGTCCTGCAAGTAACCCTCTTATATGAAGGCTAGGGATTATTGACGAAACAACAAAAACATTATCTTGATGTGATGCATGTTGAGAAAAATGTATGTGATAGTTTGATTGGAACATTTTTCAACATTAAAGACAAGACAAAATATACTAAGAAATTTTTGCGAAGATATGGTTGTAATGGGTATACAGCAAGAGTTATCCCCAAAAGACATATGAAACATAACCCATTTTCCCCTAGCATGTCACATTCTGTCCAAAAAAGAAAGAAAAAAGGTTTTGCGAATGTTTTTAAGGTGTCAAAGTTCCCCAATGGTACTAATCAAATGTGAAGAAACTTGTGTCATTGAATGATCTCAAGTTAGTTGGCTTAAAATCTCATGATTGTCATGTCTTGATGCTACAACTTCTACCAGTGGCTATTCATGGCATTTTACCAAGAAACGTAAGGGTAATTACAACTAGATCATGCTTATTCTTCAATGCTATATATAGTAAAGTTATTGATCCTGAAAATTTAGACAACTTGGAGCATGAAGTTGCAATTATCTTGTTCCAATTAGAGATGGTTTTCCCTCCATCTTTCTTTGACATTATGGTTCACTTAGTTGTTCATCTAGTAAGGGAGATTAGAATTTATGGTCTGGTTTATTTACGGTGAATGTATCTGGTATAGTGTTACATGAAGATTTTTAAAGGGTATACAAAGAATCATCATCGTCTGGAAGTTTTGATCGTAGAAAGATACATCACAGGAGAAGCTATTGAGTTTTGTACAAACTAATTTTCAGAAGCGAACTCAATAGGAATTTCCGAGTCTTGTCATGATGGATGCTATGATGGTAGATGTATTCAAGATTTAAATGTTAAGATATTTGACCGAGAAGTAGTTCTTCAAGCACATTTGTATCTATTGAATAACCTTAATGAAGTTCAACCTTGCTTGACCGCTCACAAAATTCTTATAAAGGAAAAATTCCCCCGGATGAATGAAAGATGGTTGTTGACAGAGCATAACAAAACTTTCATAAATTGGTTTAATGAAAGTGTTTCTAAAGAGAGTGGCCCATCAGATACAATTAAATTGTTGTCAAGTATGCATAAGTTTAATGTAATTACATGGAGTGCATACGACATTATTAAATATTCATTCTGTATAAAATCAAAGGATGATCGTAGCACCATGCAAAATAGTGCGATTATGGTTGAGGCTAAATCCATGTACTTTTATAGTTCCAAAGATAACAATCTTATACTAGCATCTAGAGCGTATTTTGTGGTCATTGAGGAGATTTTGGAGATTGACTATGTTGTTTTTAAAGTGTCTTTATTTAAGTGCAAGTGGATTGACAATAACACTGGTGTAGAAATCGATGAATTAGGATTCACACAAGTTGATATTTGAAAGACAACTTATAGGAACGAACCATTCATCATGACAATCCAAGCAAAACAAGTTTTTTATGTCATTGATCCTGCTAACACTATATGGTCAATTGTTCTTCAAGAAAAATATCTTACTAATAATACTGATGAAAATCAAGATTTTAACTATGAGACTCCTTGTTTAGCAACACGTGTATGTCAATCATCTAAAAAAATTGATTTAGATGATGTGCATGTTATTCGTCGTGATCATGAAGAGGGGATATGGAAAAACTAGTAAGTAAATATTTATATCGCTTAGTAATTTATAATTATTCAACTTACTCTTTTTTTTATTCCTTGTACTATAGATTTAAAGTCGTTGTTGATTATCCTAATTGATTTCAAATATTGTTCAAATTATAGGTGCTTAACGATCAGTGAAAAATCCTATTGGACAACCTACAAAAAATTTCATTTTGGTTATTATTTTTGTTGGTTAATCATTTTTTTAGTTTTGTTGAAAAATTATAAAGTGTGTGTCATTTTGGGTTTGCATTTGGTGTTAACAATGAATATTTGTGGTACAATGTTTCAAATTAAGAATTTGATAAAAAAAAAGTACAATGTTTCTGTTTCAAAAATTTGCAAAATTTGGTTCTATATTCTGTAATATGGTTCTACTTTCTTTCTTATTACAGAATCATATTACAGAATATAGAACCAAATTTTGCAAATTTTTGTAACAGAAACATTGTACTTTTTTCTCACACAGTCAAATTTGGTTCACACAGTCGAACTACTTTCTTTCTCACATAGTCAAATTTGGTTCTCTCATTCACAGAGTCGAACTACTTTCAACGCCCAAGTCAGTAATGAGAAAGAAAGTAGTTTGATTGTGTGAATGAGAGAACCCCTAAAATAACGTGCATTGTGTTTTATATGAGACAAACAGTTAAAACTGTTTCTATGAGATCTAACAATTTACGTGGGTGGTTGTTCGATCATATCCAACTGTGGAAGGTGTGTTGGAGGTTGGAATCCTATGCCTCAACCTGAGTGAGATCTCACCTATTCCGCACGCCTTTCTACATGACACTTACTTTTTGAACATTTATTTGTGGGACTTGCGAGCAGCACAAAGCAAATATCATTAACTCAAGTTTTATTTTTCATTTTTGCTATTTATATTAAATTCAAAAATTAAAGTTCATATATAATAGAATGCTATGGAAAAAAAAAAAGACGAGCAAGCGATTTGCCTTGATTTTTTATGAGGTCATGTTTTTATCTAAAATAAATAATAACGAGATATAAAATCTGTACCAAAAAATATATTATAGACATATAATGGGGCATATGCCGGCAAACACGGCAACATTAAAAAACATTTGAAGTTTATTTTAATTTAACAACATTTGTGCTGATTGGAAACTTAACGTCATTCATCATGCGTCTCTTGTCTATTTTCTTATTCTCATAAAAAAATATTTAAGAATGGTGATAATCATGTAACGAAAAGCTATTTTCTATAAACTTTTAGTTTTTCTCAAACATTTATATTTTTTAGAGGGAAAGTTGACAACCACATCGAAACGCATTATTATACTCTTCATTTTCCAACATTGTTTTCAACGTTCAATTATGTTTCCAAAATGAACACTCAAAACTTCATTCTCTTTTTCATTGGAATTTCAGTATTGTAGTTTTTGAAAATGTCTTCTGTAACAAACCCAGTTCTCGTATCATTTCAAAAACCTCAAATTTCTTCTGGTTTTTTGTCACCCAGAAGAGTTTCAACCAGTTACGCCTTGTTGAAGTCTAGAACACTTCAACTTGAAGCTAACAATTCAAGCTTGGTGTTCTCTCCATTGGTGAAGGCCTTTGGAGTAAGACACAGAAGATTTCCAGTTGTTGTTGCAGCATTAGCAGCAGATGCTGATGACAGTGAAATTGAAATTTCAAATGGGTTAGACTTGCACACTTCATGTTTGATTTTATGATGATTAGTGATTAACTTTTTCTGATGTTTAATTTTTTTTTTAATTATTGATGTCAAATTACAGGTCAGTTCTATCCTCAAAGAGTTTTGGTGAGAAATTTCCTGCATTGGTTACTGGTTTCTTTTTCTTTATGTGGTAAGAATGTTTCCTTTTTTTTGTTCAAATTTAATTTTTCAGGTGAACATGAGAAAATGTATGAGATAAGGATTAATACTTATATAAACACAAAATGTATGTTCAAGCAAGTTCTCTAGCACGACACCTCTTAAAAAACATGTGTTAGTATCGGACACGACACCGATATTTGTGATTATATTCAATTTATTAAAATTATTATTGGTGTCTACGTATCAGTGTCGGTGTTGTATCTTGTGTCCGTGTCTGTGTTCGTCCTTCATAGGTTGCAGGCTAGCAATATGTTTGATGAAATTGTCTTTCTTCTATGCAGGTACTTCTTAAATGTGATTTTCAACATACTCAACAAGAAAGTCTACAATTATTTTCCATATCCATAGTATGTTTTCCTCAATGATTAACTTTATATTAATTACTATAATTAGGCCAAGATAACTGTTGTTTCTAGTTTAACACTTGATAATTTTGTAGCTTTTTGTTGATTCCGTCCCTTAAGATATGCTAATCTTTTCAAATTCTTTTCAGTTTTGTTTCTGTTGTGCATCTCCTTGTTGGGGTGGTATATTGCCTTGTATCTTGGGGTTTAGCTCTACCAAGACGCGCAGTGAGTTATACTTCCTCAGTGTTATTATCTTTTAATCAATGTTTTTAAAACTAGACCAAAGATTAAACCGAAGAGTTTTGAGAATAATAAACCGGCCGAACCGTAGTTCAATCCGGTTCTAAGAGACTAAGAACCAACCACAGTTGAACCAGTCAGCAGACTGGTCAGCTCCTAGTTGGTGGTCAAGTTGGGTTTTGTAAACACTGCTATAAGTTCTCAACTTTGAAGTCACAGTATAAATTTCAATAACATGTTTTTTTCCCTCTCTTGTCAGCCAATGAATAAGGAGCTCTTGTTACTATTAACTCCAGTTGCATTTTGTCATGCCCTTGGCCATGTTATGTCCAATGTATCATTTGCTGCTGTTGCCGTGTCTTTTACACATACCATAAAAGGTATTAAAATTTAAACACTTGTTACACTGTTTTATATATACACTATATGTCTCTGTTGAATTTTCTTTTCCCTTTGCAGCTCTGGAGCCGTTTTTCAATGCTTCAGCTTCCCAGTTTGTTTTAGGCCAACATATTCCCTTGTCTCTGTGGCTATCTTTGGCCCCTGTTGTTTTTGGTGTATCAATGGCATCACTAACTGAACTGTCTTTCAATTGGACTGGTTTCATTAGTGCAATGATTTCAAATATTGCATTTACATACAGAAGTCTATATTCTAAGAAAGCTATGGTAAGATCTTTTGCCACATTACTTTTGCTCACAAGTTTCAAATGTTTTACAATCTTTACACAATCCAAATACTTTTAAATTTTAACAGACAGGAATGGACAGTACGAATGTATATGCGTACATTTCAGTAATTGCGCTCGCCTTTTGTATCCCTCCAGCAATACTTGTAAGTTCATTTTGCTGCAACGACTATTGATTTTTTGGTAGCTTGTGATTGATTTTATTACGGGTGCTTCCAGATTGAGGGACCTCAACTCATGGAATTTGGATTTAGAAATGCTATAGCCAAAGTAGGATTGATCAAGTTTTTGTCTGATCTTTTCTGGATTGGAATGTTTTACCATCTTTATAATCAGGTATATGTTTGTGTTTTAGTTAACAGTTTATTTCTATGTTTAGTACTTTTCTTCTTTGCAGACTTGAATTTGATGTGCATGTAACGAAATTTTCACAATTTTTTTTTGATGGTCTAATTGCAGCTTGCTACTAATACTTTGGAACGTGTTGCGCCACTTACACATGCAGTTGGAAATGTGTTGAAGAGAGTTTTTGTTATTGGATTTTCAATAGTAGTGTTCGGTAATTAATTTGATTGACTTATTTGAGTTTATTTACTCGTGAAACTGTTTAGAAGAACTTATAGAAACAACTTATTTTGGGCTTGTTTTCATAAACTCTTTAGGATGACTTATGAAAACAGTTTATAGTTTATACAAAAATATTCTGACATTATGCTAACATCTGTAGGCAACAAGATATCTACACAAACTGGCATTGGAACTGCGATTGCAATTGCAGGTGTTGCCATCTATTCTGTGATAAAAGCAAATATAGAAGAACAAAAACGGGTAAACTTTGATAAAAAAATTCTACTCTTTTTTTTGTTTGTACCATATCTCTTTACATCTTGATGCAATGCTAAACTTCTATTATAAATCAATGTCTTAATTCCATTCAGAAAGCTGCTACAGCCCCTGCATCTTAATGGAAGCTCTTTCTTTCATCAGCAATATTGGATCAAGCTACATTGGCATAAAGTGGTATGAGAAGAATTCTGAGAATCTAATATTTAGAAACATTTTTCATTGTTTGTACCTTTCAAAGTGAAAACTTTAGAAGAACTGCAAGATGTAATCTGAAAGATGAGGCTTATTTTGCTTCATTTTCTTATTCTTAGTTTCTATTTTTATTTTTTCATTGCATGCCCTATTTATCAAAATTGACTATAATATAAATGTATGACTTAAATCACTCTTGGTCCTTTTTTTTTTAAATTAAGTTTAGTTCTTCGTTTAAAAATTCAATGTTTTAATATTCATATTTCACAATTTTTTTAGTTTTTAGTGTTTGTTTTCTTTCCATTTTAATTAGTTGGTAATATCATTTTAAATGTGTGGTTCCATTTAAGCAAACTTTAGACGTCAATTGAAATGGCTACAGCACATGGTGATACCAATCTAATTAACACTCATGTGTAAAAAATGAGAGGAAGCGTCAATTCGAGAGACAAGCCTCCGATGGAGATGCTCTTCTGGAACATTTGTCGTTTCGAGCAACTACAGAGGGAGTTTGTTTGTTGGTTAGACGGAAACATATCTGAAGGCGAAAAAATTAGAAATATTGAGAGACTCGATGCCTTACGTGGATGGATGTGAGTAAAAAATGATAAGGATGTTAGGGAAGTGGTGTTTGGACCAAACGATATCAGTTTTTATTGTTGTAATCAGTTAGAAATGTTGTTTTTAAATGTTGTGGTTAAGTATTTTTATCTGTTTGATATTTATTGTTTGTGTTGTTTATTCAGACTTGTTCGGTTTTAAGTGTGTTTAAGTTGGAGTGATGTTTGTTGTTAACCTTGTTGTAACAAAAAGTTATTAATATATCAAAATCAAAGGTTACAAAAATTGAAAGGAGGTATTAAATTATGATGCAGAGGTTGTTTCGAGATTGAGACATTTTTCTGTTCTGATACGCGTGCTGGTTGGTCATCCTTTTTTTTCTTTTTTCGTATCTCATCGTTGTGTCAAACTATGTTCCCTTAATATGGAGGTCAATATTCCTCCATTGCTAGCACTGAGAGGCTTTTGTTATAGACATTTATGACTGTAATGGTCTTGTAAACATCAGATAGATGGTTATAAACGTCCTGGCGAGTACGTGCGCATGTCGCAATGACATGAGAGCAAGGAATACGGAAGGCCTGAAAATTTCCATAGTCGCACCAACTTATGTTTAGTCTGGCAGCATAGGATGAATTTGACATCCCCTCATTATGGTCCATTGTTTCCTGTACACTGAACTTTTGTCTATGACAGTGAAAGATTCTAATCGCGTGTGCGATAACTTTGATAGTTTCCTCTTTCATCACTTTCATACAACATTCACCGAATAATTGACCTGGCATTAACACTGCACTTCATCTTCCGCCTCTGGTTGTGAAGGTCGATGCCAACCTAAAATAGGTTGTTCTGACCAATGCGGTTATTGGTAGATTTCTAATGCCTTTGAATACGCCGTTTATGCATTTCACAAGGTTTGTTATCATGTGACCTCATTGACATCCTCTGTCAAATGTCCTTGTCCTCTGCTCTAATGGTATGTTACCCACCCACTTTCTTGCATCTGCATTTGACAGTCTAATTTCGTCATGGTAATGTTGAAATGACGGCTGAATTAGAGCATACACTGCATTCACCACTTTTTTGCGAAGGTTCTTGTCTTTGATTGCACGCAGGAAGTTTTGTGCGATATGTCTAAGGCAATAGACATGGGTAGAAGGAGGATTATGTCATCTGTTAACATGGTTATTGTAAGCACTCTCAATAGCAACATGTCTATCTGAAATCAAACAGAGATTGGTTTGTGGAGTGACATGTGTTCTGAGATCTAACCCCTGACAACATTGTCAGATCGGTTACTCACAACCCCTTACCCATCAAAATTTTCGGTCCACAAACAGACAAATATATGACCTTAACATGTCAAACACCCAACTACAATACCAAGAGCATACCCCGTACCACCACCAACAATAAGATCATCATCAAGACACCCAACATCGATATGCACCCAACACATCACCCTACCATAGTCGCCTAAGCCAAAACATTCAGCGATCATTTAACACCAACTGTTCATCCTCTTACTATAGCCAAGAAGCTCAAACATCACAAAATCAAAACATGCAACAACCATATGACTACCAAACACCACAACAATCATTTCAACCTTTACTCGACGCATCATTCACACCAATGTCTCCCTTCAATTGTTCTGGTCGCCCTCTAATAACTCAAATACAGCCCAACTACTCTGGCATGGGTCACGAACTCACCCGTTTGCATTACTTTATAGGTTTTTAAAATAAATGTCAAACTTATTTCAATATTCAACGTCTATGATTAACTGATGGTGTAAAATCCCTTTACACTGTCAGTGTATTTCAATTAAATCCTTAATATTAATATCAAATGGTCTGATTTCGACTTTCAATTAAAATTACACAACACACATAGATGTCAGACCAATTGGCGTCTCCAATTGGATTGACACCTCTTTAACATAGAGAATAGACGTCAATTTATCTGACGCTATCTTTTCAAAATATGATAGTTTGGGAATTAATCTGAAAATTGAATTATTGAGAATTTAAAAAAAAATGGATTATTTGAATAAAAAATTTAAAAAATGATAGGAAATAGTCCGTAGACAAAGATGATGTGACTCATTTGGTAAGGTGACAGCCTCTCATGCTTTTTAATTTCTAGGCTTCGAACATGCCTTCTTTTAAAATTTTATTTTGTAAATTATAATTAATCAATTTTCTCAAAGTTTCTATAAAATAAATGATTTTATTTATTTATCCTGTAAAAATATTTTTAAAAATCATGCTAATTCCTCAAAGTTACTATTATTACTGTACTAATTGGTAAAAATGGGAAATCTTAGTAAAAAAAACAAGTGAAAAATAATCATGAATTTTTTTACTCCTACAAGAAATGAATATTTAAGAAAATTGCGTGTAACTAATTTTGTTGACAACTTGTATAGTTTTACAAGTTTACTTTAAAAAACAAAAGGAGAGAATTAATTAATTTTATATAAGAGTATTTATTACAGAATAAAGAAAAAGATGCAACATAAATAAGAGTGCGTTAGTAAAGAAATAATTAATGTTCTTTTATATCTAAAAAATGTATCTCATAAAAAAGGACAAAAAAATATCAAAGAGGCGTCATACATTTAAAGATATATGATTTCTTTTCCATAAATACAATTAGCTGTTTCACAATACCAAAATTTTAATTTAATTTACCAATTTTGGATTCTATGAATTGATAAATTGAAAAGCTATTGAGAATGTAGAGGGGAGGAGACATTTTCATAAACAGGTTGGAAGTTCTCTCACGCGCAACTTCCACACACATTGCATATACATTGTTCTTAGTTATTTTTTGACATTTTAAAATGTTGCCGTTATTTTGCATAAGAAATTAGTACAACCACAGGTCCATACAATTAGGATGTAATTCCTTTACAAGGTTTCCATATCCTTGCAGCTTCTAGTGTCGTTAGAAGTGCTGGGTTGTCAAAGTAGGAAGTGCCAAAAATCCAAAAATAATTAAAAACCAAGAAACAAAAATGGCTATCTGAATATCTTCTATCCTACTGAATTTGGACCAGTCCTACAATTATTTCAAAATAAAACTTATACCACGAAGTTCACTGGGCAAATTCCATCTTCAACGCCGTTCCAGCTTCATAAACACGTTAACACGGAAAAGAAAATTCCTTGATTCAATTTGGCCACGGCAAACCTCAGTATCATCCACAAATATACATACAGGGATTCCCTTGGAAATGGACGCAATAAAAGAATTACCGATCGGCTTATAAAATAATTCGTTTTGACATCATAGACGGGTGAACCTGCCAAAAAGAAATACTATTGTATATCAATATAACTTGGTATATTATATCACACGAAAAGTGGTCAAAACTTACCCCACTCAAGCCATATCCATACTGTAATCAAGATTAAACAGCATGTTTCGGCGGACTTCTGAACCCAGTCGGAAATTCAAAGATCGAGCAAGTGACTCTACTCGTTGGTCGCTCTCATAGTCAGACTCTCGTATGCATCGCCTTCTGACCTTTTTTAGTGTTCCTTTTGAAGGTTCAAATCCAGCAGCTGTCTGCCAGTAAATTTGACATGTCAACGACCTTTGCATGAAATATATACTCAGTACATTAGTTTTTAAAACAGAACCATGCAGATACCATATCATCAATCACAGCTAGAGCAGATTTGACATCCCGGTTAATCAGGTGAGCATCAACAAGCAGGGTATACGACTTTGCATTAGGCTTGACACCTAAACTTACTAGGTGCTCAAACACCTTTGAAGCTTCATGTGTCTGCCAAAAGACAATTAAGTAACAAGTTATGAATGGTTTGACACATTAAATAAAGGGGCTGATCAAGGAATGTGAGGGGAAATCAACAGCTCATGATTGGAAAGCATAAACAAAATAGTTTTAAGATCAATGCATCCTTTCAAAAGAAATGGGAAATGGTAGTGAAGAGAATGGACAGAAAGATTGTGTAAGAAAAGGTGAGCAGGAAGCAAGATCCATCACCTTCTTGAGCTTCCCAAAGGCATACATCAGCCCATTGTATGAATGAATATCAGGTGTCAGCCCAAAAGCAGACCCAATTGATTCAAAAGTTTGGTAAGCTCGATCAAGGTCCCATATGTTGGCACATCCTAAAATGATGCAGTTTAGCGCAGCAACAGACTTGTAAGGACGCTCAGCACGGCTTAAATTCTCCAGTTGAAAATAAACCTAAATAGAACATAACATGATTAGATCAGGCTAGGTGTGTATGTATCAAGGTGGCAATTTAATATATCATGCCACCAAATGCAAATTGGTATTATAATAAATATAAATGCTATTTATGTCAAAGTAACACAGAATTTTGTTAAAAAATAGTATCTATTTAGGAAACACACACTAAAATACATATATTTATAAAACAACTTATGTTAACCTATTTCCAACAGAAAACTAGTCAATAATAAAATGGCCATATAAAGAATAATAACCAAATTGGATTAATTATGATTATGAATCCTAACAGTTAGGCCTAAGTGATAGCTTTCTTAAATAGAAAGAAGGACATACAGTATCCAAAGTCTCAAAACCTTTCTTGGAGCATGCCACAACCAATGGATGTAAAGAAGTAAATGGACAGAACAAGTCATCAGCTTCTTGATTGGAATCTCCATAAGAAGACTCATATTCATGAAGAGTACCAAATGCCTTTTGTAAATTCCCCAAAGATGCAAGGGCATATATCTTTCCAAGATAAGATTCTGGGTTTGGTACCTTCTTTTTACGCAATGAGCGGTCCAAAACAGCCCATGCCGCTCCTAGGAGCTCAGAATTATAGGTTCTACCTGCAGTCAACAAAGCTGACACGACTAAACCTTCGTCTACAGAAAGCAACACAGGAGGTCTTGCACGTTCCCCCTTAACAATCCATCGGGCCATAAACTCCAGGCCATAATAGGCTAACTTGCTATTATCCTCTCGAATTGCAACTTCAGCAATAAAAATACACAAGTTCCAGGAGGGGCAAAGGGCTTTGTTTTGATCTGTTGTCTGCATACAACAATGAGAAATCATGTAGAAACAATGAGAAATTGATAGTGAATTTGCTACAGAAAAAACATTAGGCATCAAGATTAACTACTCACCCTGCACTTTTCAATTATTGCCACCAATGTATCAAGTCTTCCCTGTTTGACACAACTCCTCACACAGTTCATAAATAAATTCATTGACAACACATTACCATGTTTCAGAGTTAAATCTATGTATTTGAATGCAGCATCAATCTGATCAGTTGAAAAGAGCATTCCGATGACCAAGTCAAATGATTCAGCGTCAGGGAGAGCTTCATTTCCTGACTGCAGCATCCTGATAACAAAGCACAGCTCAATACATAATGAAGAAAACTTTCAATTTACACACATACAAATTATACAAACAAACAAACAATTTGTGTCTTATTTAAGTAACATTGAGTAATTATAACATTGGCTTGGCAGGTACACTAATCAGCAATTTTGCTTCTTGGGATTTTAATCTTTTGTTCAATAATAATAAAGGATGGAATATAATGCAAGAGCATCTCCCATACTCCCATTCAGCTAGCTTTAGAAAGCAAAACTACAATTAAGTGGAGACTATCCCTGGTAAAAACCAAGCTTTAAGGAATTGGCTTCACCTCAACAAATGACAATGAACCACTCTTGTCCACCCATCATTGTGTGTATTGTTCTTCCAAAACCAGTGAGGTTGGCACAGAAACCAAAGTTCAATATCAGCTGGGAATTAGACATGAAATTCCCATTTTAAAGTTATCACTTTTAACTCTTAACAGCCTGACTTCTACAAATGGGCTTTCCTCTATACCAGCCTCTAGAAAAGGCAAGATACAGAAAATAATTAAAACATTTATCATATAGATGCTCATCTATAAACTATTTGTATAACAACGGATAAAATCTATGTTGTTAATCTCTGATAGCATAACCCCCTAAAATGCTCTAGGGGTGTAGCTGATAGCCGCTAACGCAAAGATTAATCAGTCTAGAAAGTAAACATAAACACTCAAAAATAAAAAATAAATACACAAAGTTAAAGAGGCTACCTTACTTATTAGTTAAATAACCTTAGAGCAATAAAACTTAGGCAGAGAAGAAGAAAATAACATAATTTATGATGTGTTATAAGTTATTGTTCTTCTTCCTACTTCTGAATTGTTTATAAGAACAACATAATAGAATGAAGAACAGAACATTAATCTTAAAAGGGTTTCCAATGGTTTAAAAAAAGATTGAGGAAATCAAAGAAACCCTTATAGCCGACGCGATAGTGGTTTGGGGCTGCAATTAGCGGCCGTAACAACCGCTATTGCTGACAGAAGCTTCCAGACCAAAAGAGTCGCACCCAAACTCTACCACCGCTGCGCTATTCCGCCATAGCATGCTATTGACAACACGCCATAGCATAAAGTTAAATTATTTTAATATAAGCTATAATCTGTTTCAGCTTATGAATATATCATAATTTGTTTCCAAATGCTCTTCCAAACTGTGTCACAATATATACACTCTACTTAGAAAATCCAAACACTCCTTAATCAATAACCCAAGAACTTTTTTTCACAATTTGTAATCCTAAATGAAATGATCTCACATCTAAAAATTTCACCAACCGATTCCTTATTCAATCCACAACATAAACATCAAATTTAAACAACGAGATAATCTAACCGTTCGAGAAGTTTTTCAGCAGCAAGGGTTTCACCCGCCTGATGCATAGCCTTAAGAACCAAGTTAAACGAAGCTGTATTCTGCGAAATATTAAAATGCTCCATCTGAGCTAACAAATCAAGCAAATCAGCAGCAGAAGCTCCCATCATAAGATTCGCTCTAAGATAATGATTAAACAGATTAACATCAGGCTTATTAGGTTTCCCATTTTTATCCAATGACCTAACCCAAGCTTCAAACAAATCCTTCACATCATGCCACTGTTGCGAAGCTATCCAATCACCGAAAATGTTGAGAAGCGCGTGGGAATCGTAGGTTTCAGAGAGTGAAGGGCGCGTGACGAGCCCAAAAGGGGCTACTGCGTTTGAGGATGGGGATTTTGGGAGAGGGTTTCGCCAATTCTCGTTGTAGAGTGGACTTCCTGAAGCTGGATTTGGTGGAAGAGATGAAGGCGCTGGTGTGGGTGTTGGTTCTACGAGTTCGGGTTCTTGATTGAGAAATGGGAATGTTGAAATGGTTTTGATTGTGATGTTGGTTGATTTGGATTTCGTGAGAAGAGAACGAGTTCGATATAGGATCGCCATTTGTGACGCCATTGATGAACTCGAGAGAGTGAAGAACGTGACTGTGGATTTTGTCTTGGTGTTTTGGGGTTTAACGCATTTAGGGTTTGTTTTTGGTTCGGAGTTAGGTCCGGTTTTCTGGGATGGTTCCTATGGGGAAAGGTGGTGAGAGTGGTAGATTCAAATTTGGGTTTGGACCTAATACGCGTGATATATTCTATGATTTCTAACTGGATATTACTATTAGCACCATCATTTTTTACTATAATTTTTAATATTTTTTACAATTTAAATAATTAATTTTTTTCAATATTTTTTTATTAGAGCTCTATATAAAAGATTAGATCAGGGCATCGAAATGTTTTGGGCCGGTCCTGAGATCTACAAAACCTTTTCGATATTTCATAAATTCGCATATTATATTATAAATGATCATATCTTTTAAAATATTACTACAAGTTACCCTTGATTTAGATATATGAGACTCTTTCAGCATCTCATAGGTCCACAAACATAATACAAATATAACAGAAGTTAAATATTAATCGGGACATAACGTCGGGATCATATCAAATACATAATAATGTACAAACTTAACTCAAACAAGAAAGAACTTAGTTATCCATGATAATGATAGCTAAATAGAATGCGTGAAATATAACATTCATTTTCAATTGACCTGATAACGAGGAGATCAAAATGTAAAATGTCTAATATTTGTTAATGAGGAGTAATGGGTATGACATAGACGTTTGGGTCATGTTAGCATGAGAAGGATTTCTCAGCTAAATATGCTTGGATTAGTCAGAGGTTTATCCAACCTGAAGTTCGCTTCAGATGCTCTTTGTGAAGCATGTCAAAAAGGTAAGTTTTTTAAAACATCCTTCAAAGCAAAAAATATTGTTTCTACCTCTAGACCGTTAGAACTTCTGCACATTGATTTGTTTGGACCAGTGAAAACTGCCTCTACCAATGGAAAGAAGTACGGATTGGTCATAGTTGATGACTACAGTCGTTGGACATGGGTGAAGTTCCTGAAACACAAGGATAAGTCACACTCTGTATTTTCTACATTTTGCTCACTAGTGCAAACAGAAATGAACTACAGAATAGTCAAAGTCAGAAGTGGTCATGGTGGTGAATTTGGAGACAAACATTTTGAAAATCTCTTTGATTCAAATGGTATTTCCCATGATTTCTCATGTCATAGAACTCGACAACAAAATGGAGTTGTAGAAATGAATAATAGGACTTTACAAAAAATGACTCGCACCATGATCCAAGAAACTGATATGGCTAAGCATTTCTGGGTAGAAGTAGTTAACACAACTTGTTATATTCAAAACAGGATTTCTATTCTGGGTAAGACTCATTATAAATTGTAGAAGAATAGAAAGCCCAATATTTCTTACTTTCATCCTTTTGGATGCAAATGTTTTATGTTAAACGCTAAAGAGAATCTTTGCAAGTTTGATTCTAAAGCACAAAAGTGTTTGTTGTTAGGATATTCTAAACGCTCTAAAGACTACATAATCTTTAACACATAAACACGAATTGTTGAAGAATCAATTCATGTTAGATCAATGATAAGCTTGACCCTGAAAAGTCAAAGTTAGTTGAGAAATTTATAGATCTGGAGATCAATCTTTAAGAATCCAATGATACTAATTCTGGAGAAAACGACTAAGGAGGCAAAGCTAAAGAATCTGAAGAAACGACTCAACCAGAAGCAATCGTTGATCCTGTGAAGACATGACTTCTCAAATGTTTTGATGACGAAAAAATTCTCTACAAGTCTAAGATTGATTAACAAAAAGGATTGATCAAGGTTCAAGCTCATGAAGGAAGTTTTCAACTAAATGATCAAGTCTCGATGAAACTCATGAAGATTTGTATTTCAAATGAATAGGTATAACACTTGACCTCTAGATGATTATACAAGTGTTAAAAACATGTCTCATTCATGCCATAACCATTGGAAGTAATTTTATGCATTAAAGAAATTATAACACTTCATTTTTAAGCTATTTTTCAAATCTGGGATGAAGTAATCGATTATCCATTTTAAGGTAATCGATTACTCTGTGAAAAATTCAAATATTTTTGCACGTTGGAGGCAAGTAACCGATTACCCATATTAAGGTAATCGATTACCACTGAACCAGAGGCAAAAATCAGTGCATCTCTTCATGGAAACTTTTCTATTTTCTTTACCATGAACCATGGCATCCTTTGGGTAATTGCATCCATTCGAGGAGGTGTTTAGACAACATATATACATCATTTTTTCAGATTTCAAATTCACCTCCTTGCAAAAATTTCAAATCAATTACTCATATTCTTTCAAACATTTTTTAAGTGTTCTTCCAAATTTTCTTAAGAGTGAAACCTTGCATAAACCTTCTTTTTAAGCATCATAGTTTCATTCCATACAAAGAACACTTGTATAATTATTGTGAAAATTAAGTGTTACAAAGGAGAAGATCAATTGATAAATTGATATACTTCAAATTTTCAACTATTTCATCTTCTACAAAAATTCAGAATTGTATCTCTTGATTACAACTTATTTTTAGGATTGTTAAGAATAAGTTTGTAAGGTTTTATCCTTGCTATCCGGTGTGTGGATGCAAGAGGTCCTTTTGTGAGAATTTGAGTCTCGATTGGACTTTAAACATTGTAAATCCAAGAGGATTGTTCTTGGTGTGTTAGAATTAGATAGAAAGGCCTTAAGGTGTCTTGTCTAGGAATCTAACATTATAGTGAATTCTCTTTCGTGTTGAAAAGGGAGTGGAGTACTCTCGATCTGTGAGGGGAACCACTACACATCGTGGTGTTCTTTACTTTCCGCACTTTACCGCTTTTCATCACATAAGCATCTCAAGAAAGTAAAAATCAATAAACCGTAAAAAATCTGGAAAATCGTCTAAGTGTCTCATTCACCCCCCTCCAAGGCACTCCTTAAACTTACAATTGGCATCAGAGCAGGTTATAGGTAACATGTTCCTAAAAGATCCGCATGGCTTCCGCAAGCACGAATCCGGTTTTCAAAGACGGTGGAAGTAGTAACAAACCACCACTTTTCTCTGGAGAATATTTTGATTTTTGGAAGATTCGCATGAAGGCACATCTAGAAGCCTAAGGAGAAGGCATATGGGAAGCCGTTGAAGATGGTCCGCATAATCCTATGAGTGTGGTCAATGGCATTGGTACTCCAAAGATAAAGAGTTCGTATGATGAAGATGATAAGAAAAAAATCTTAAATGAAAAGAAAGCAATAAACATTCTTCAAAGTGCTTTAAGCATGAACGAGTTCTTCCGCATATCTCAATGCAAATCGGCGAAACAAATATGGGACACCTTAGTGGAGACACATGAAGGCACCACTGAGGTAAAGAGATCAAGGTTTAATACATTAAGTCAAGAATATGAGATGTTTAGAATGCTGTCCGGAGAATCCATCGTGGCGCTACAAAAGAGATTTGTTCACTTGACTAACCACTTGATTGCTCTCGGAAAAACATTTACAAATGACGATATCGATCTTAAAGTACTAAGATCATTGACTCGAGAATGGCAATCGAAGGTGACGACTATCTCCGAAAAGAAAAGTCTTTCAACAATGACGTCTGCATCACTCTTTGGCAAACTTCAAGAACATGAGTTAGAACTTGGTAGGCTTGAGAAACATGAAAGTCAAGAAAAGAAATCTAAAGGAATTGCCTTGAAGGTAGACTCAAAAGAAGATAAAGATGATGACGCATTGGAGGAAGATGAGAATTTCATGCTCCTTGTTAAAAGGCTTGGTAAGTTCTTTAACAAAAATGATAAATCCTTTAACGCTAAAAAGAATAGGCATTTCAGGAAAAAGGAGACCACCATATCTACGCAAGATATATCATGCTACGAATGTGGAAAGCAAGGCCACATAAAGCCGGAATGTCCTAAACTTTCAAAGAAAGGCGGATTCAAGAGCAAGAAAGATTTCAAGAACAAAAAGGCATATGTTGCATGGGAGGACAATGAAATTAGTTCTTCATCCGGATCAGATAGCGAGGAATGTGCAAACTTGACGCTAATGGCTTCTCATCATTCCGATGATGAAGAAGAGGTATGCTTGAAGGCCACATCAAATCTTTGGTATTTGGATAGGGGTGCTCCAAGCATATGATAGGTGATGTGCACAAATTTTCAGATCTAATGCTTAAGACCAAGGATTATGTTACTTATGGAGATAGCAACAAAGGAAGAATTCTTGGCATAGGCAAAGTAGGTGCACCAAATTTCATATCCATCGAAGATGTGCTATATGTCGAATGACTAAAGCACAACCTCTTAAGCATAAGCCAACTTTGTGACAAATGATTCAAAATAAGGTTCACAAAAGATGGATGTTTAATTGAAGACGAAGTCATACAAGAGGTAATGCTTATAGGTAAGTGAATTAATAATATTTTCATGATTTCCCTTGATGATGTTTCTTTGAAGGTTAAGTGTCTTGTGGCAAATAACAATGACTCATGGTCATTACATAAGAGATTTGCTCACATTCACATGGAGCACTTGAATAAGTTAGTAAAACATGACCTTGTCATTGGATTGCCAAAGATAAAATTCATCAAAGATAGACTTTGTGATGCTTGTCAAAAGGGGAAGCAAACCAAATCAACTTTCACATCCAAGAATGTGGTGTCCACTTCTAGGCCACTACAATTGTTATATATGGACTTATTTGGTCCATCAAGAACAAGAAGCTTCGAAGGTACTTATATGCTTTAGTTATTGTTGATGATTATTCTAGATATACTTGGAGAATTCCAGAATACTTCTTTTGAAGACTTTTGTGAAGATCAAGGAATATTTCACAACTTCTCGGCTCCAAGGACTCCTCAACAAAATGGAGTAGTTGAAAGAAAGAATAGGTCATTGGTGGAACTTGCAAGAACAATGCTTAGCGACTCAAATCTTCCTAAGTATTTTTGGGCGGATGCGGTTAGCACGACATGTTTTGTAAGTAATAGAGTTAACATAAGACCTATCCTAAAGAAGACTCCATATGAACTCTTCAAAGGAAGGAAACCCAACATTGCTTTCTTTCATATCTTTGGATGCAAGTGCTTTGTCCTTAACAATGACAAAGACAACCTTGGTAAGTTCGACGAAAAATCGGATGAAGGTATTTTTCTTGGTTATTCTCTTACAAGTAAAGCATATAGAATTTATAATAAAAGGACTTTAAATATAGAAGAATCCATGCATGTTAATTTTGACGAATCTAACCCCTCAAAAAAGGAAATTATTGTTTGTGATGATAATAATGATTTTGTAGAAATTCCTAAAGAAGACACTTCAAACAAGAATCAAGAAGAACCGATTCAACAAGAGTCAAATGAAAATGATCTACCTAAGGAATGGAAGACTCATAAATATCATCCTATTTACAAAGTAATTGGTGACATTAGTCAAGGTGTTGCTACAAGATTGAATCTCAAGGATGCATGCTTAAACATGGTGTTCATTTCGCAAATAGAACCCTCTAAAATTGATGAAGCTCTAGGAGATGATCAATGGATTGTTGTTATGCAAGAAGAATTAAACCAATTCAAGAGAAATCAAGTTTGGGAACTTGTTTCTAGACCAAGTGGTAAGCACATCATTGGAACAAGATGGGTGTTTAAGAATAAACTTGATGAGAATGGAATAATTGTTCAAAACAAAGTAAGATTAGTCGCTAAAGGGTATAATAAAGAAGAAGGAATCGACTTTGAAGAAACTTTCGCTCCGGTTGCAAGGTTAGAAGCTATTCGTTTATTACTTGCTTACGCATGTTCAATGAATTTTCAGTTATTTCAAATGGACGTCAAAAGCGCCTTCTTGAACGACTACATCAACGAAGAAGTCTATGTCAAACAAACCCCGGGCTTTAAAGACTTCAAGCATCCTTCACATGTATACAAATTGAAGAAAACGCTCTATGGATTAAAACAAGCACCAATGGCATGGTATGATCGTCTAAGTAATTTTCTATGTGAAAAAGGTTTTGAAAAAGGCAAAGTAGACAAGACTTTATTTATCAAGAAGATAAAAGGGAACACCTTACTTGTTCAAGTCTACGTAGACGACATAATCTTCGGTTCAACCAACAAAGAACTATGTGAAGAATTTGCGTTGATAATGCAAGGTGAATTTGAAATGTCTATGAGGGGAAAGATGAACTACTTCCTTGGATTGCAAATCAAGCAACTAAAAGACGAAATCTTTATCAACCAATCAAAGTATTGCAAATAGTTGTTAAAGAGATTTGAAATGGATGGTTGTAAAGCAATGTCAACACCAATGGGCTCCGGAACCTATGTTGATCAAGACGAATCGGGTGTGTCAATTGATATTACGAAGTATCGAGGTATGATTGGTTCTTTATTATATTTGACGGCAAGCCGTCATGACATAATGTTTAGCGTGTGTTTATGTGCTCGCTTCCAAGCAAATCCAAAGGAGTCACATCTCACGGCGGTCAAAAGAATCATGAAGTATCTCAAAGGAACAACCAACGTTGGCTTATGGTTTCCTAAAGGTAGTATTTGTAAGTTAATTGGTTATTCTGACGCGGATTATGCAGGTTGTAAAACAGATAGAAAAAGTACTAGTGGAACATATCACATCCTTGGTAATGCATTAGTCTCATGGTCATGTAAGAAACAAGCGTGTGTTGCTCTTAGTACGGTTGAAGCAGAATACATAGCAGCGGGTAGTTGTTGTGCACATAATCTTTGGCTAAAGCAACAATTAAGTGACTATGGAACCGATCTTGGATGCATACCACTCCGATGCGACAACACAAGTGTGGTTAATATTACAAAGAATCTTGTCACGCAGTCAAGGACCAAACACATAGACATTCGACACCATTTCCTTCTTGATCATGTGCTTAAAGGTGATGTCTAAGTTACCTACTCATAATCAACTAGCGGACATTTTCACAAAACCACTCGCAAAAGAACCATTTTATAAGATTCGAAGAGAACTTGGCATTTTGGATGAAGGTGATATATAAATCTTCCATAATTATTCACTATACATTATAATGAGGCCAAGGTACCCAAGTTTTTAATTTTTTTTGTGAAATTTCTCTTTAAAATGTGTATATGAAATTTTTTCCTTTTGTTGATTTTATATTAGGTAAACTTAATTTTTTGATAAAAAAATTTTCACTCAAAATTGCATTAGTATGTATATTACCTTATCAAACTTAAATTTTTTGAAAACCCTTCATATTTTGGGTTGTGCAAAGCTACTGTTTTTTCACTTTTTTCTTAGAGTAATCGGTTACTCCAAATTGGATAATCGATTACCCTGCCTGTTTTTGCCTTCCTCGCACGTTTTTCATCTATGTAACCGATTACCCTTTTTAGAGTAATCGATTACCACTATTTCTTCCAGAATTTTTTAAAAAATTTAACACACGTGAGTTTTTGTCATAAAGAGTACTTTTGGTCTTAAGTGTTTTTTCTTGTTTTTTTGCTTAAGTCAATCACTTCAGAATTGGTACTCTATATCTCTCTCTTTCCAATGGAGTCGATATGTCGTAAAGTGATTGAGTTGGCCATTTCTTTTTTGCTATTCACTAGTTTATGGTTTTAAGTTAGTACATTTCTAGTTTCGTTTAAGACTATGCTAAGTCCGTTGGCTTTTTATGTTTTATCCGTCTTTCCATTCCGTACTAAGTTTGGTTTATATTATGTTTGTATTATCTTTTATTTCATTCTTGCGTTATGTGGTGCTTGGTGTATGTTGTTTTCATATTGTTACTTATTTCACCCTTTTTGTTCATGACAAAGGGGGAGAAGAGATTGTTATTATGTTATTTCTTTGTTTTCTGTTTCTCTCTAACAAAATGCAAATTTCAAAAGACTCCTTAAATTATAAATTAAGGGGGAGCATCAATTAAGGGGGAACATTTGCTAGATAAACATGCTTGGATCGAACTTTCATTTTTGTGGGGTTGTCATCATCAAAAAGGGGGAGATTGTGAAGACATGACTTCTCAAATGTTTTGATGACGACAAACTTCTCTACAAGTCTAAGATTGATTAACAAAAAGGATTGGTAAAGATTCAAGCTCATGAAGGAAGTTTCCAACTAAATGATCAAGTCTCGATGAAATTCATGAAGATTTGTATTTCAAATGAATAGGTATAACATTTGACCTCTAGATGATTATACAAGTGTTCAAAACATGTCTCATTCATGCCATAATCATTGGAAGTAATTTTATGCATTAAAGAAATCATAACACTTCATTTTTAAGCTATTTTTCAAATCTGGGATGAAGTAATCGATTATCCATTTTAAGGTAATCGATTACTCTGTGAAAAATTCAAATATTTTTGCACGTTGGAGGCAAGTAACCGATTACCCATATTAAGGTAATCGATTACCACTGAACCAGAGGCAAAAATCAGTGCATCTCTTCATGGAAACTTTTCTATTTTCTTTACCATGAACCATGGCATCCTTTGGGTAATTGCATCCATTCGAGGAGGTGTTTAGACAACATATATACATCATTTTTTCAGATTTCAAATTCACCTCCTTGCAAAAATTTCAAATCAATTACTCATATTCTTTCAAACATTTTTTAAGTGTTCTTCCAAATTTTCTTAAGAGTGAAACCTTGCATAAACCTTCTTTTTAAGCATCATAGTTTCATTCCATACAAAGAACACTTATATAATTATTGTGAAAATTAAGTGTTACAAAGGAGAAGATCAATTGATAAATTGATATACTTCAAATTTTCAACTATTGCATCTTCTACAAAAATTCAGAATTGTATCTCTTGATTACAACTTATTTTTAGGATTGTTAAGAATAAGTTTATAAGGTTTTATCCTTGCTATCCGGTGTGTGGATGCAAGAGGTCCTTTTGTGAGAATTTGAGTCTCGATAGGACTTTAAACATTGTAAATCCAAGAGGATTGTTCTTGGTATGGAAGAATTAGATAGAAAGGCCTTAAGGTGTCTTGTCTAGGAATCTAACATTATAGTGAATTCTCTTCCATGTTGAAAGGGGAATGGAGTACTCTCGATTTGTGAGGGGAACCACTATACATCGTGGTGTTCTTTACTTTCCGCACTTTACCGCTTTTCATCACATAAGCATCTCAAGAAAGTAAAAATCAATAAACCATAAAAAATCTGGAAAATCGTCTAAGTGCCTCATTCACCCCCCTCTAAGGCACTCCTTAAACTTACAGATCCAACTCATCAAAAGAAGATTAGATCAAGAACCTCTCATTCTGAAGAATTGATTCTGGGAGATGAAAATGCTCAAGTCAGAACAAGATCTTCATTCAAACCTTCTGAAGAGACTCTTCTAGGTTTGGTATCTCTGATAGAACCCACATCTATTGATGAAGCTCTTTTGGATAATAAATGGATTATGGCTATGCAAGAAGAACTAAATCAATTCACCAGAAATGATGTTTGAGATCTTGTTCATAAACCAAAGGGTTTCCATGTCATTGGAACCAGATGGGTCTTCAGAAACAAGCTGAATGAAAAAGGCGAGGTTGTCATAAACAAGGCTCGACTGGTAGCACAAGGTTATAGTCAGCAAGAAGGTATATACTATACAAAAACCTTTGCTCCAGTTGTCAAGTTAGAGTATATTCGTGTATTTTAATTTCTTTTGCAGTAAATCACATAATCCTTTATCAGATGGATGTTAATAGTGCATTCTTAAATGGATATATTTCTGAAGAAGTATATGTGCATCAACCTCCTGATTTTGAAAGTTCTCAAAATCCTGAGTTTGTTTTCAAATTGGAAAAATCGTTATATGTTTTGAAGCAAGCTCCTAGAGCTTGGTATGATAGACTAGGTAACTTTCTTTTGGAAAATATTTTACCAGAAGGAAAATGGACACAACTCTCTTTTGCAAAACCTTTAAGAATGATATTTTGGTTGTGCAAATTTATGTTGATGATATTATTTTTGGCTGCTAATACGTCGTTGTTTAAGGATTTTGCTAAGTCAATGCATGCAGAATTTGAAATGAGTATGATGGGAGAACTCAAGTTCTTTATGGAAATCCAGATTGATCAACATTCAGAAGGAACATACATTCACCAGAGCAAATATACAAAGGAACTTCTGAAGAAGTTTAACTTATCAGAATGTAAGCAAGCAAAGACTCCAATGCATCCTACATGTATTATAGAGAAAGAAGAGGCAAATAATAAGGTAAATAAGAAGCTATTTCAGAGGTATGATAAGCTCTCTTTTATATCTAACTGCTTCTAGAATTGATATCTTATTCAGTGTCTGATTATGTGCTTACTTCCAATCAGATCATAGGGAAACTTACTTAATTGTTTTTAAGAAAATCTATAGGTATCTGAAAGGTACTACTAACCTTGGTTTGTTTTTATAGAAAGTCAAGTGAATACAAACTAGTAGGCTATTGTGATGCTGACTATGCTGGAGACATAATAGAAAGGAAAAGTACTTCTGGAAGTTGTCAATTTTTGGGAGATAACCTGATCTCATGGTCCAACAAGAGACAATCAACAATTGCGCTTTCAACAGCTGAAGTTGAATATATTGCAGCTTCTGGATGCAACACTCAAATACTCTGAATGAATAGTCAGCTAGAAAATTATCAGATATATGCGAGTAACATTCCTATTCTCTGCGACAATACTTATGCTATTTGTTTATCTAAGAATTCTATCTTGCATTCTAGGGCTAAGCATATTGAAATTAAACATAATTTTTTACGTGACTATGTTCAGAATGGTATTTTTTATTTACAAAATCCCTTGGTGAAGATAGATTTGTGTTCATTCTAAAAAACTTATTTATGAAATTATGTCTAGAATGAAAAGATGTATTTCAGAATATTTAAAGTCTTCAGAACTCTAGATTAGATTCTTAGAGTGTTTGTTGACTCTGAAACATGAGCTTTCTGAAGTAAGGAAGTTTTCATGAATTAGAAAGGTTTTGATCGGAAGAAATATTATCAATTTGTCTTCCTAATTCTGAACAATTGTTACATTAAATGGTTGTCATGTCGTTTGATTTCATGTGGTTCTAAGTGGTGACAATTGTCCCACTTTCCGAGCATGCGTGTTAAAAGCGTGACACATTGGGTTTCACAATTCTTGGAATTAGGTTAAACTCTTACGCTTCCCCCTATGTCTTCGTATTTCCATTTTTTCATCATTAGAAAATTTTCTATAAAAACTCACTTCACTCACATTTTCACACTACGCACACATTACTCCCACACTTTCAGTTTTCAACCTTAAAACAACCATATCTCTCTGCACCTCTTCTTCATTTTCATCATCTTCTTCAAATGGTTGCTCAACAACAGACTCAACAACAGTTTCAACAACTGAAACTAGCTCAACTTAAATATCCTCTTAGATCTGTCTCTAGTGAAAACATTCCTCTATCCAAAGAAGAAATCATCGGTAGTAATATTATGTCAGATAGCTATCCTATCTTCACAAAGATCGAACCACCTAAAGTTTTGGCGTACTACATGGAGATATATCTCAAAGATGCTGTTAATCATTTGGTAGATCCCTCAAATCTCCCGGATGACTACCTAGTTGTTCCGCCGCCTCCTCCTTCTTCCCCAAACCCTTAGTTTTTCAAAAGTGTCTTCGCACATGTATATGCTCTTTATTTCTATCTAAGTGTGTGTGTACGCCTTTAATGTTTGTTTAGTTACTGCATTTCGTTTGTAATTCCTTTTAGTTCTTTGTATTTCCGGTTTATTTTATATCTTTTGTATCTTCCATTGCCTTTTTGGCCCTTCAATTAAAAATCCTTTTGTTTCTCTTTAATCTCTTTATTCATTTTATTATTTTTTCTATGTCTTTTTTTAGTGATGACAAAGGGGGAGAAACATAAACGTAGTTAAGGGGAAGATTTAGTGTTTTCTGATACCTAAATTCCTTAAATCAAAATACAAACATTGATTAATGTTTTCTGCTAACAACTACTTCAAAGGATAGTTTGTTAAATGACTTGCAGGTTTATGTTCAAAAATCAGAATTGTTTTATTCAAACATTAGAGGTTCTTATGAAATTTCAAAGATCAGAATATAAGCTACCAGTTTCTGACTAAATGGTCTTTCATTTGAGTCTGTATAATCTTCATGTTGATGATTGAGAATCAGATTCAAGGAACTAATATTCATATTCTGAACCTGAAACATTAAGTACTAAGCATCAAAGTTCTTCTGAAAGTTCTTTCTGAAAACCGTGGAATTGGAATCCAGCTACAAGGAAGAGTTTCTTCTATAGCAATCAGACTTGAAAAGTCAAAGCTTTCTTAAGAAGATAACCAACTCTCTTAAGAAGATAACTAACTCTAAAGTTTCTTCAAAATAACTCAACAAAGCTTATGAAGTGAAGCTTATCACAATGATGATGTTATCAAACCAGTGCTATGGATAACATCAATCAACTTCTGAAGATAAACTAGATTCTGACTGAAAATTACTCTGGTACTTAAAAAATATTAATCATGAAAGTGTTCTTTCATTTTGATTTTATCTTTATAAGATTATAAATCTCAGGGGGAGCTTTGTGTTTTTGTAAGATGTATTCTTTTGTGATTACCATGTACAAAGCTATTAATAAAAATACATATTTTGTCATTATCAAAAAGGGGGAGATTGTTAGAATAAGATTTGGTTCTACATCTATACCTTGAGTTTTGATGATAACAATATTATATTTGTGTGAGAATAATTTTGGTACCCTAATGGTTTCTTATTGTGTAGCTTTAATAACCAGTTCTGATTCTGATCATATGATGGGCAACATCATCAGTTTCTGAATGATATGTTCTAAATCCGCTTCCGCGCCAGCTATTAGAAGTTCTGAAAGATGTTCAATATTGCTGCTGCAATGTTCTTTCTGCTTCTGTGCTGATTCACTCTTGAGAAGCTTTTAAGGAGACATTATATTGTTGCTACAATGTTCTCTCAGCTCATGCTTATGGACGTGACTCTGATCACCAAACTTCTAAAGAATGGCAAGCTTCTGAAGTTGTGTTATGTAGCTGAAGATTCTGAAGATCTCAAGCCAGACGAGTGAAGTTATTAAGGTTCTGACTGAAGATTCTGAAGACTCTGAAGACTCTGAAGATTCTGAAGATACCAAAGATCTCAAGCCAGACTATTGACGTTGTTAAGGTTCTGACCAAAGATTATGAAGTTCCTGAATCCAGCTTTATGTTTCTTCATTTCATGCTTCATTAACTTTCATCAGAAGTCAATGATCTTGAAGATAAGATCAACTAGAAACATGATCAAATAGTACATAGTACAAATCAAACATCATTTCTACTATCTGATTTTATGGGCAAGGACAATACTATACATCACACTTGTCACTGATTTTGTGGGCGAAGGATAGTACGCAATATCACTCCTCTCCCATCCAACAGTGGACAACCGTTCTATGAGTTTTCCCCATTCCTCCCTCCAACTGTCATCTTCTTATGCTATATAAGTGGGACTTTGAGACTTGAAGAAATAACGAAATAAAAGAATACTGAAGTGCTGCAAAAACTTGACAAAGTTATTTTCAAAAGCTATTATTTTTCTACACATTTTTTCTTTAAGTTTTTGTTATTCATTTGTGTAAAATCTGATTGTATATAAGCATCTTGTAGCACACAAAATATTATTCAAACTGTTTGTTTGATTCCTTAAGAAGGTTATCCTTGAGAAGACAAAGAAGGTTGCTCTTTGTGAGTCCTTAAGGAGACTAAGGTATAGTTGGATCCTTGAGAAGACAAAGAAGGTTATTCTATGTGATTATTATAATATTTTTATTATAGTAGATTAAGTCCTTGTGTATAATGCAAAAAATCACCTTGGCGGGTGGATTGTAGTAGCTTTGAGTTTCAAGCGAACCAGGATAAAAATACTTGTATTTTTATGTCTTTGTTATTAACTTGTTAACTGGTGTTCTTGTTTTGAAAAAAAACTTTTGCTTGTAAAACCCAATTCAAATCCTCATTTCTTGTGTTTTTCACACTTTCAGGTATAACGATGTTATAGCTCCTATTTAACAATACTAATTCTTAATTTGTATTATTCATTAAAAAAGTGATTTTTGTTGTTGGGTGAGGCATATTAGTATAACTGCTTTGATAAAGTTGTTGGATCATATTTATTGTTTATGTTGTGTTGATCATGCTGTAATTGAATTTTGGCCTTGTGAAAAGTGACACAACATGTTTTTGATTTAAGTGCTAAAACAGAATACAATAATATTGTTGAAGATAAGAGAAAAAGAAACATAGCATTTTTGGATTTTAGTCTACTGGTTTTGGTTTTTGGGGATTAATTATTTGCTATATTATGTACTTCAATCTGGTTCTATGTTGTACCTTCTAGACAAAGAAGAAAATTCAAAGAAGAGGTTTCATTGTATAGAGATGATGGTTTTAGACTTTATTCATTATAAGAAGATTATTATAGAAAAGATACTTGAGAGGAGTCATAGTCGTGCATCTATTTTGACCTCTACTAAGTCAAAGGGGATATACAAGTTTTTTTATTAAATTTATTTTATATTGTTCTAACCTGTAACACCTCAAAATTTGCCCTCCTCTCCTGGGACTAGTATTATCATATGGCATATCATTTTTAGGTCATTAGGCGTTGCATATTGCATATCATGTGGTTACATTGTGCAAGCCATACTCCCAAGTCTTGATCAGAAGATGAGGAAGTCAAAGTGCAAGCTAGGGTTTTATTGGACTGGTCATTGATTATCTGAGGATGGGGCAGTTCAAATTAGGGTTTCATGGTTCTCAATGGATGTTGGTCTTCATCTTGATTGCAATGATACATCATCATCATCATGGTTGGATTTCATCAAGTGTTGGATCAGATTCCTTGAGATTAGGGTTTTGACCATTAGTCAACCCTAATCAGTTGCATTGGGCCAATCAGGGCATGATCAGGAGATGGGGTTTATGATGGATATGGGGTTCATTCTATGGTTATTTTGAGCTAATTGAGGCTAGGGTTTCATGCTTGAGTCATTTCAGTTGGAGATTGGAGCTCAGATTGATCTATGCATTGCCAGATTCATCTATCAGTTGAAAAAGTCAACTGTGGTCAACTGTACATGATATGATGGATTTGAAGGTGGAGATGAGTTGGATACGCTTCATTCATGTTGGAACAAGTGTTATTTGACATCTCAAAGCTTAAGAATGGAGAAAATCAAGTCAGGACAAAAACTGCCAAAAATAGAAAGTGACTTGTAATGGAAGTTTCCAAAAATGGAAAGTTTTTGACCTCAAAATAAAATGTCCAAGGAAGCTTCAAATGAAAAATTGTTCAACATGAAAGTTGTAGATCTTGTTCTCACCTTTCCAAAATGTCCAATAACTTGAAAATCCCATGTATGGTTGGAAAATTATGGCTCAGTGAATTTCAGAAATGACCCATAATCAGGAGGCCATAACTTCCACATGGAGTGTCCAAATTGGAAGTTCTTTATATGCACAAACTCCATTTGACATGTACTTTCATGGTGCATAATTGGATTTTCTCAAAAATGGTCAATGCAAAAAGTCAAATTTCAACTGGACAGTTAAATGAACCAGGGGCAAAATTGTCCAACTTGTGAAATAATTGGAATTTTTGGATGGGGATTTTTGCAACACTTCATAAATGGTATTTGAAAGTGGTTGGAATACTCATAACATGCCAAAGCCTTATGGTTTGAGATCTCACTTTTAAAATGGACTTGAAAATTGGACAATTAGCCATGCCATGTGGAAAATGAGAAATATGTATCCAATGAAGGTGAAACAAGTTGCAACAGCTCACACATGTCATTTTGAGAGTGTGTGAGCTGTCAATGAGCTGGCATTGGCTTATGTGTGAAGTTACATTTTTGCCCCTAGCTTGAAAATAACCATTATGCTAAACACTTTCCATTTGATTAATTAGAGTAATTAAAGTGTGGATTAAGCTGGCATATATATTCTTAATCACAACTAACTCTAACAGAATTCACCATTCCCAAAATCAGATCAAAACTCTCAAGATTCATCACATTCTCTCAAGAACACATAGAACTTCAATCTCTTGAAACTTCCTCAATTCTTGCTCAATTTTCGAAATTCTTTTTGCTGCATACTCCTCTCATCACCTTCTTGCACTGTTTTTGGAAATTGGATGGAAAGGAGCTATAGATCGTGACTGTTCAAGTTTGCATCATTCATGGTGAATCAAGATTTCAGGCATTAGAAGCTGATTCGCTCGAACCTGATCACATCATTCAATTGCTTGGAGCTTCTAGTTCAACTGTTTGTGGAAAACACGCGCAAAGAGCATCAATTCTAGCACTGCCATTCCAGGTAATCGTTTTTTCGAGTGTCATGATTTCTCAAATGTTTATGTGTGTTTGGTAGAGTGAAGGACATAGATCGTAGTGATGTGATTAGTTTAGGAAATGATGAACTGTAGAGGATGTAATCTTGATTGAAAGTTTCGAATCCAAACCCTAACTCGATCGATTCAAAGGATTTAGGAACTTGTAGGTTAAATCATTGACATATTTGGACTCCTTGTTCTTAGACGGTTCTAACCATGTGTGGATTGTGGATTTTTGTGAAGTTTTGATGTTCGTCATGTTCATGCGTGTTCTTGGTATTGCTGGGCAAAAGTGATGATAAATAGCATGTTTGATCCGAAATTCTGTTTGAAAATTTGAATAGGATGTTTCCCGCGGTACTGTTCATGTAATTACAGATATGCCATTAATGAAATCCATTTAATTAATTTAATTCTAAAAAATTATTAAAAAATCATAAAAAGCTTAAAAAATTCATAAAAAAATTATTTAATAATCAGAAAAATATGTGGATTTTTTTGTTGACTTCCTTTTCCTCTCTAGAATTTTGTTGACTTATTTTTCAAAGTTGTGCTTGGTGAAATTTTAGTTTGACTTAGGGTTGTTTGTCATGTATGCAATTTTGACACATCTTGCCATTTTCATTGTGAAATCCTCATATTCAAAAAGAAATTCTTGAAAATTTTTATGGTGGTTGTAGACTGGTTGATGGTTATTTACATGTAAATTTCATGAATTTTGGATACTTGTGGATTGAATTATGAATTTTTGAATCTAGGTGTGACAATTTGTGTCACACCTAGTTAGGTCATCTTGCTGGATTTATTTTCATGACCTAGACTTGTTAGAATGATGTGAAATTTTGCATGGATGTTCATTGACATGTTAAGATGCTATGTGAATTTTGCTGGATTTTTATGTGGCATTTTCAAATTGATTGGTATTTTTCATCTCTGTTGGTCAAATGTGCAAGCTTATGTGACATATGTTGGTAGATCTTGTGTGAAATGCTCATATGGTATTGAATGAATATGAAATTTGGTATGCTGGTTATAGACACATGATAGGTCATGATGCTTTTGGTCCCACTCATTTCTTTACTGTTTTCATTGACTTGTGAATTTTTGAAGTGAATGCATGTGTTGATGTTGTGATTTGGCTCATATAATTGTGTCTGTTTTTGTTGATTTTCATTGACATAGTTCTCTTTGCCCAATTGAACTGAAATTTGACATGCCATACCTTGAATAGGTCCTGTTTAGGTGTAAATTATTTGAGGATTTTTGGAATTGTTTTGATATGGAATTGGATGCAATAGTTCTGTTTGGATGTTTGGTGTTCCATTTGACCTAAGTTGAATTGTTTTGTGCATAAAATGGATATGGTGAATGATATAAACATGGGATCAATTGTGTTTGTTTTTGTTTGACATTAATTTGAGTTTGGTTAGAGATCCTTTGCTGTTTAGACTTTTTTCTCCCTTTTGGACCCTAGGCTTGGCCTAGAGGTCCAGTTTCTCACATTTGCTTGATTTTTCAGGATGAAATGCATAATGCCTAAAGGGATTGAGCCAAGTTGATTAAATTGGATGTGTTTGGTGTTGAGAACTAATTGGGATTTGTTTTGTAGGTTGTGAAGCTTGAGCTTGAGCTCATAGCTTGCCTTGTTGTGTGTTATCTGTATAGTCTGACTGATTAACGTTTGTTGTTTATTGTTGTCTGTCTGAGCACTGATGATAGTTGATTGTTTTCAGGTACATTTAGTCGCTTCTAGTTCTTTTAAGAACTTGCTTGCTAGCTGCTGCTTGGTTGTGTAGACCATTTGAGGTAGGTCCTCTTGACTTCATGTAGTCTGGAGACCCGGTTTGTTATTTGGCCGGGCAAAATGTCTGAAGTCCTCCTTAAGAGGCGATGATTGTGATTGTTTAATATTGTGCCTAAGCAGGTGAAGTCCTTTAAGAGGCAATTGGTGGAAGCTAGGGATATGCAATCTATCCCCCACTATTCTGTGTGTCGTCCCTTTGCTCACACTGCTGTGTGTTGATGCATTGGGGCACAAACCCAAGATCCTGTGCTGTTGCACAATCGAGTCAGAGTCTTTGAGCGTAGAAGGGTCCCTCCATTCTGGACCCATGCTCCATTGTCTGAAGCTCTCCCTGGTCAGGGATAAGAGATGTGAGGTCTCATCCTCACTTCACCTTTTCATCTGCTTCACCTTAGCCTCGTAATGGCAAGGTTAAGAGCAAACACAACTTGTACAGACGACTCGCTTCGGCAGTCAAACCCATTGATTGAGCCCCTTGTTTGGTTATAGTGGGTGCTATGTGAATATCTGTTTGAGATGCCTGTTCTCATTTGATGTATGCTTGTATGCTTGTATGCTTGCTTCTTTCCTGGATAGGAGTAGTTTGCTTATGCAAGTAGGATAGAAACCTGAACGTAGGGTAATGATGCATGACAACACTAGGCTCGAGTCCAGCTCCCTGGTAGTGCGTCTTCCCCTGGTTTCTGGTTAGATTTTCAGTCCCTTGAGGGGGAACTACATCGCCCTGATCCTCGTTCCAGACGAGGTATGTAGGCAGGGGGTCGTGCGAGACCTCTCCGGGCAACCTTTTTCTTTTTGTTTGTGTTTGCTTGTTATCTTCTTGTGTATGTTTGGGTTCGGATGCTGACGTAAGCCCAGTGATTGGCTGTCGGGCTCCACGTTTGCCCTTTTGAGTGTGTTTTGGTTCGGATGCTGACGTAATTCCATCAAGTGGTTGTCGGGCTCCATGTTTGCCACCCTTGTTTGTTTGTGTTGTTTTGTATTGTTTGGCGTGCGTAAGCCGAACTACAGTGGCTCTGATTCTCGTTCCAGACGAGATATGTAGGCATAGGATGCGATGTCCTATCGAGCTCCCTTCTCTTAACCCCACCTGCGTTCCCCTGTGTGTGTGTGTGATGTCTTAGCAACCTATTCTTTATTTTAGAACGTGGATCCCGTCGAGTACGACGGACGTGAGGGGTGCTAATACCTTCCCCTTGCGTAACCGACTCCCTTACCCTTTCTCTTTGGTCGCGAGACCATTTCCTTTCCAGGTTTCTCTGAGCGTTTCCTTTCCCTATCTTGGGATAAATAACGCGCAGTGGCGGCTCTGTGTTGTGTTTTTATTTGAGTCCCGCCGGTTGTTTTTTCGCGGATGCGACAGCTGGCGACTCTGCTGGGGAATATGGATGTAGACCTATGCTGGTCCATCGTCCCTAAGCGAGTCCTTCCTAGCGTTTTAGGATTGGGTTAGGTTGCTTGTGATGTTTGATTTATTGCATTTATTATTCTGACTGTGTATATATTTGCATTAATGTCTGCATGCATCATACTATCATGTTGTTGCCGTCCTCTGTGCAGGTGGTTCCCTCTGTTTGGGGTGGGTGTTCTGAGTGGGGCTAAAACCCAGGCCCGAGTATACACCTAGGATTAGCGTGGTCTCGTGTCGCTCACATGTCGGTTGGGCATGATGTTGCGATGTGACATACCACAAGCCGGACGAGGTTCATCTGAGAAGTGCTCTTCCAGTGGGGTTTTCCACTTTGGTTGAGTTATCTTTTTTGAGCCGTTGACTCTGGTGACCGATCATTTCCCGGATCTTTGGTTTAGACGATCTCAGGAGAGCTACAATGGCACACCCGAAAAGGCAAACCCATTGAGTATCTCTGCCCGATTGTCGAGACTATTATCCGCCTTAGGATGACCTGTTTAGAATTTACCTGTGAGGGGAGGGTTGATTATTTCAGATGCATTGCTCAGATGGTGACTTTTTGTTCCGTGGATCAGAGTCATATTTATAAGTCGGATTTATGGCCGTTTATTTCTGAGACGCCGGAGCGCTGTCCGTGGGATTTATCAGTGGGGATCCGTTTATTTCAGGATTCCCCGGGCCGAGTTATTTATCAGTGGGGATCCGTTTATTTCGGGATTCCCCGGGCCGATTCAGATGGTTTTGGGTATCTGCTCGGAGATGATGGTGATGATGATGATGATGTATCGGTCTTCCGTTTATTTCGGAGCCCTTAAGTTGGATTTGTGGTTACATTTTCGCCTTCAGATGATTATGATCAGTTTAGAGACCAGGTTTCAGTGCAGATGATCAGATGGCTTGGAGGATGGCAACGCATTGCATTCATTCATCAGCATCATTACATCTTGCATTAATTGCATCTAACACATGTTTACCCATATGCAGGGACCCTTTTGATCGAGATCCTGGTTGAGAGACTTTCTGCCCAGATATGAGAAGACCCGGTTTGAAGGATGATGTTGCCTACAGTTTTTTCGACCCAGAGATCAGTGTGCTGAAGGATATGATAGCTTTGATTGCTCCCGACCATGTGGGGTTGTTTCGTGAGATGTATGGGGGGATTCTGAAGATGGTTTTCAGACTCACTGACAGAGACAGGAGTGCCATTCATACTCTTCTTCAGTTTTATGATCCTGAGCTGAGGTGTTTTGTTTTCCCAGACTACTTACTCGGGCCATTGATGGAGGATTATGCCGATATTTTGGGTATTCAGATCAGAGATCAGGTTCCTTTCTATGTTACCAAGGAGGAACCCGACATTGGAGGGATTGCCCGTGCTCTTTATTTGAGTCCGGAGATGGTAAAGGGTAATCTGAAAGAGAAGGGGAAGTTGCCTGGTTTTCATCTCAGTTTCCTGGAGGCTAAGGCTAAGGCGTATGCTGATTTGGGTAACTGGAAAGCTGTCTGTGCTTTTATTGCTGCGGGCATTTATGGGATCATTCTATTTCCTAACCAGAAGAACTTTGTGGATATTAATGCCATTCGCTTGTTTGTTCGAGGAAATCCTATTCCCACCTTGATTGGAGATGTCTATTATTCGGTTCACAACCGGAATGAGAAGAGGCGTGGGGGATTGATTCGATGTTGTGCACAGTTACTATACAAGTGGTTTATGGGTTATTTGCCGTCTAAGGGTGCTTTTGTTCTTTTGGGCCAGAATGTTAATTGGGCGACCAAACTGATGGGTTTGAGGGCTAAAGACATAGATTGGACTCACGGTAGTGGGGTTGGACAAGATTTCATTTGCAGTTGCAGGGGTTTTCCCAATGTACCGCTTATAGGAGTTCAGGGTTGCATTAATTATAACCCAACACTTCTTAAGAGGCAGATGGGATTTGCTTTGGAGCTTCCACCATATAAGAGTGATGTTCAGGAATCTGTGTACTTCCCAGTTGAGGGCAATCAGGCCAGGGTGAAGCAGGTAGCTGAGGCATGGCGTAGCATTCAAAGGAAAGGCAAGGTTTCCTGGGGTAGAGCTAATAACAGATCTTTTCCTCCATTCGATGACTGGCTCAGTAAGAGAGTGGAGCTTACTTGTCTACCGTTTCCTATGGTTGATCCTTGGTATCCGTTGATTGAAGAGATTCCTTCTACTGTTAGTATGGACGAGTTCTTAGAGATGAAGCGGGAAAGAGATCAGTTGCTCGCAGAGAAGACGAAATTGGAGATGAGTTTTGCTCGGGTTCAGAGGGTTAACCAGGAGGTCAAAGTGAAGATGGAAGATCAAGACAAGCGGCATGCCCTGGAAGCAAAGCGCTTTGAGATGGATACTGCCTATTATGGGAAGGTCAGTCAGGCCTTGGCATCTTCAGCAAAGGAGCATGACATCACCAAAGAGAGATTGGCTAGAGCTTCGAAGGTCATTGAAGATGAGAAGAGAAGGCAAATCTTGGTGAAAGATCAGAGGGATAACCGAGTCCGAGTCCTCATTGCTGAGTGGGAGGCGAAACTGAGGGTTAAGGAGTCAGAGAATCTGAGGATTATTGCTGAGTGGGAGACCAAGCTGAAGAGCAAGGAAGCAGAGAGTATGAAGATCATCGCTGAGAGGGATCACTACATGGCTGAGAGAGACCACTACTTCAGACAGATGAAGATTCATCAGAAAGAAGTGGGGAGACTACAGCAGGAGAACACCGAGCTCAGGTTCGCCGCAGAGTTCGCAAGGATGGAAGATGAGATAGGGCCATCTGTGGGACCCTCATCCAATTAGATCTTTCATTTGTGTGGATTACCGTCAGGCTTGTTGACGGAATCTACTTGTTTGTATTTCTTTCCTATTCTGGAGGATTGTATTTGACTTTATTTGACTTGACGTATGACTATGGCACTTGTTTGTGCACTTTTGTTATGTGATGGTTATATTTTCATTCAGTGATTGATCTTCAAGCTTTATTTGCTTTACCGTATGCACTCACACGAGCACACACATGGTTGGGGGTATCATGCTGAATCACATATCTCCGATCTGCACGATGAAATCAAACACTGAATATCAGAATATTGATGCCGGATTATCATTTGTCTCGATGATGCCAGGATCGAGAGACAAAGTGTCCTTCATATGGATAGACACTGCATTCATGCATAATCATAATAACTTGTGTTTTATTTTGCAGGTATTTGTTGCTAACGTGCTTGATTGTTTCAGGAATCATTGCTCGTGCTCGAAGAACGGTACCTTTGCACTCAACACGCCCTCACAGATACTACACCAGGCGCAATACTCCCAGACTCATGGAGCTTCCCAGCGCAGATATGCTCGAGCTGAAAGATAAAATGAACGAGCTGATCAACATAATGCAAGGCTTTGCAGTTGGTCAGAAGGCTCTGGCAGACAAAGTCGAGAAGCTCGAGCGGGCTTCTGCAGCAAACAGTGGGGTTAACCTGGATGGAGTCTCCAACCAGGGGCTGGGGTCTCGAGACGGTGGAAAGAGGACGACTGTGGGTCTCGTGAATAATGCTGGTGGTCTTGGTGGTGCTGGTGGCCAACCGGGTCAGAATGTGAAGGATAATTTTGTGCCTCCGTTTTATGGGTTCGACGAAGATCAGGAGGAGGGCAGGGAGGCTGACCAGTTCTCGATGCAGAACGAGCCGTTTGTGCCTTATAATGCTCCACCTCAGAATAAGGAGATTCAGCTGCTGGCTGAGAAGATTAAGGTGTTGGAGAGTTATGCCACGCCCGGGGTGGTCAATATGTCAAACATGGGGCTGGTAGAGGGGATTATGATCCCACAGAAGTTCAAAGCGCCGGCATTTGACAAATATAATGGGAGTTCCTGCCCGGAAACTCACCTTCAAGCATTCGTCCGCAAGATCTCTGCGTACACGGCAGATCAGAAGTTGTGGATGTACTTTTTCCAGGACAGCCTGTCTGGAGGCTCCCTGGAGTGGTATACTAAGCTGAAATCTTTTGATATAAAGAGTTGGCAGGATCTTGGAGATGCTTTCTTCAAGCAGTACCAGTTCAACGCTGACATGGCTCCGAGCCGTACCCAGCTGCAGGGTATGTCTCAAAAGCATAATGAAGGTTTCAAGGAGTATGCTCAGCGGTGGAGAGAACTGGCTGCGAGAGTTCAACCTCCTCTTGTTGATCGTGAAATGTCTGATTTGTTTATGGGGACCCTGCAGGGGCCGTTTGCGGAAAGGATGGTGGGTTGTCCTGTCACCAATTTCTCTGACATTGTGGTGGCAGGGGAAAGAATTGAAAGTTGGTTGAAGCTGGGAAAGATTCAGGGTACTGCTTCTGCGTCTTCTTCCGGTTCAAAGAAGCCATTCGGTAATAATGGTGGGCAGAGGAAGAAGGAAGGAGACACCAGCGCCGTTTATACTCAACGTGGACCCAGTAGGGACCGTTACTTCCAGCACAATGTTGCGGTAACAATTCCTGCTGAGTCTCAGTCAGCACAACCGCAACAGCATCAGCAGTAACAGAGGCAATCTTTCCAACAGAGGCCACAGAGGGCTGGATACCAAGTCAGAGGCAGGGCAAATGATCGACAATTTGATAGGCCTCCCGTGACATACTCCTTTCTGTTGAAGAAACTTTTGGACCTTGGGCTGGTACAATTGAGGACGCTGGCGCCTTTGAGACCTGATCAGAGGCCAGCCAGTTATAATGAAAATGCAAAGTGCGAATTCCATTCGGGTGCTCCCGGACATAATGTAGAGGACTGCAAAGCTTTTAAGCACGTAGTCCAGGACTTGGTGGATTCAAAGGCAATCAACTTCGCGCCATCTCCCAACGTCAATGCAAATCCCATGCCCGCGCATGGTCAGAGGGGAGTAAATGCCATCTCCGAGGAGAATAGAATTGGGCTGTCTGATGTTGATCGATTGGAGACGCCTCTGGCTGAGGTCAAGAGGTTGTTGTTGAAGAATGGGGTTTACCCGGGTTGTAGTAATGAGTGTGCTGAGTGCACTACTTCTGTGAATGGTTGTGGGCTTCTGAGGAAGCATGTCCAGGGGCTGATGGACGAAGGGGTTATTATGATTGAGAGGGCTGACAAAGAAGAAAAAGAGGAGGTCTCCACCATAACGATTTATTATGATCCGGTGGATTTGTCAAACCTTAGCGAGGAGGCTCCAGTTACCATCACGGTACCTGGGCCGATTCCCTATGACAAAGATGATGCCGTGCCATGGCATTATGGTGGGGAAGTGTATTGCAACGGTGAGAAGTTGGAGGAACAATCTGCAAGTGAAACCACCGTGCTAAAGGTGGATAATGCTGGTCCCAGCGGTTTCACTCGCAGTGGGAGGCTGTTTGCTCCTGATGCGTTGAGGAGAGGGGAAGAAGAAAAAGATAAAAAAGAAAAGGCCGAGGCTTTAGCCAGGGCAAAGGGAAAGGCTGTGGTTGAGAATGGAGGTACTCCTGTGGTGACACCGGCGCCTGCGGGGTCGGACAACAAATTTGATGATGAAGCTGAAGAGTTCTTAAGAATCATCAAAAAGTCGGAGTATAAACTGGTTGATCATTTACAGCAAACTCCGTCCAAGATCTCAATTCTTTCATTGTTGCTGAGCTCAGAGGGGCATAGGGAGGCCTTATTGAAAATTTTGAAGAAGGCTTATGTTCCGCAGGAGATCACTATCAACCAATTGGAGACGGTCGTATCCAATGTGCATGCTAGCCATGGGCTGGGCTTTACGGATATGGACCTAACGGTGGATGGAAGAAATCATAATCGGGCGCTACACATAGCGATGGAATGCAAGGGAGCCGTGCTTTCGCATGTGCTGGTTGATACCGGCTCCTCCTTAAATGTGTTGCCAAAGAAAGCCCTGGCAAAGCTTAACTGTGATGGGCTGATTTTGACCCCGACTGATTTGATTGTGCGGGCATTTGATGGGTCAAAGCGGGCCGTGTTCGGGGAGGTGGAGCTGCCAGTGAAGATTGGACCTGAGGTGTTCAAGTCGACTTTCTACGTCATGGACATTCAGCCAGCATACAGTTGCTTGTTGGGTCGCCCATGGATCCATGCTGCGGGAGCAGTTACTTTGACTTTGCACCAGAAATTGAAGTATATCTGGGAGGGCCAAGTCGTCACTGTTTGTGGAGAGGAGGACATATTTGTCAGCCACCTGTCCTCGTTTAAATATGTGGAGATGGATGGTGAGATCTGGGAGACGCCGAGTCAGGCTTTCGAAACCGTTAAGGTGGAGAATGCTCTGTTCGCGAAGGAAGAAGAGAAACCATCCATTGCTTCCTACAAACAGGCTGCTGAAGTGGTCAAGAGTGGAGAGGCTCCTGGTTGGGGCAGAATGATGGAGATTCCTGAGAAGAAGGATAGATTTGGGGTTGGATATCAGCCGGGCCGAGGCTCAGGGCAAGGAAGGGGACGTCGTACGTCGGTAACCTTCACAAGCGCCGGAATGCTGGATCCGGATCACATTTGTATGCTGGGTGAAGATGCTGATAGTGACTGCGACATCGACCAATGGATAAAGCCGTGCACACCAGGGATGGAAATCCAGAACTGGAAGGCCGAAGAAATCATCCGGGTCACTCTCCTTGAAGAGTAATATTTTTCTTGTTTTCCTTTTTATATGCATGAAAGCCATACGTGTTGCCTGACACGTAATGGTCCATTGTAAGGGCCACCTCATGTTTAAATTTGCAAGATTTTTGCATCATGAATAAAGGATGTTTTTCAGTTAAAAGCGGTGTCCCTGTTTTTCATTTATTTTTGCAGTTTAAAAATAAAAACAAATAAAATGGCAATGTTTTCATTTTTTCTTTTTCAATTTGTCACACCGGTTCTAAAGCAATGCATGAATCAACATTCATGCAGATGCGATTCCTCTCCGGATCTCATTGATAACAATCCTGTTACACCCTTGTATGACTTCGACAATCCGATCTATCTTGCTGAAGAAGAAGACGAAGAAGATTGTGAACTGCCAGGGGAATTAGCCAAGTTGTTAAAACGAGAGGAGAAGGTGATTCAGCCGCACGAGGAACGGATTGAGGTCGTGAATCTGGGTACCGACGAGGTTAAGAAAGAGGTGAAAATTGGGGCTGCTTTGGAGGGAAGTGTCAAGAGCAGAATGGTGGCATTATTGAAAGAGTATGTCGACATCTTTGCCTGGTCTTATCAAGATATGCCAGGGTTGGATACCGATATTGTGGTGCACAAGCTACCGTTGAGAACAGATTGTCCTCCAGTGAAGCAGAAGTTGCGCAGAACTCGACCTGACATGGCAATGAAGATTAAGGAAGAAGTGCAAAAGCAGTGGGATGCTGGTTTCCTTGCTGTCACTAATTATCCGCCATGGGTTGCGAACATTGTGCCAGTCCCGAAGAAGGATGGGAAAGTGAGAATGTGTGTGGACTACCGAGATCTGAATAGAGCTAGTCCGAAGGATGATTTTCCACTACCTCACATTGATGTGTTGGTAGATAATACAGCTCAGTTCTCGGTGTTTTCCTTCATGGATGGCTTTTCTGGCTATAATCAAATCAAAATGTCGCCAGATGATATGGAGAAAACAACGTTCATCACACCATGGGGTACTTTCTGTTACAAGGTAATGCCATTCGGTCTCAAGAACGCCGGTGCTACTTATCAGAGAGCCATGGTGACTTTGTTTCATGATATGATTCATCATGAAATTGAATGCTATGTTGATGACATGATAGCAAAGTCCCAAACAGAAGAGGGGCATTTGGTAGATCTGGCCAAGTTGTTCGACCGGCTGAGACAGTTCAGACTGAGGTTGAATCCGAACAAGTGCACATTCGGAGTGCGGTCCGGTAAATTGCTGGGGTTCATTGTGAGTGAGAAAGGAATCGAGGTTGATCCTGCAAAAGTAAAAGCGATAAAAGAAATGCCTGAACCGAGAACAGAGAAGGAGGTTCGTGGTTTCTTAGGTAGATTGAACTATATTTCGCGGTTCATATCTCATCTAACAGCCACGTGTGAACCGATATTCAAGTTGTTAAGAAAAGATCAAACGGTCAGATGGAATGATGATTGCCAAGCGGCATTTGAAAAAATAAAAGAGTATTTGTAGGAGCCTCCGATTCTGATGCCTCCTGTGGAGGGAAGACCATTAATTCTGTACCTGACAGTCCTCGAGGGGTCTATGGGGTGTGTATTGGGGCAGCATGACGAGTCTGGTCGAAAAGAGCATGCCATATACTACCTTAGCAAAAAGTTTACCGACTGTGAAACAAGATATTCACTGCTCGAGAAAACTTGTTGTGCTTTGGTCTGGGCTGCTCGCCGACTAAGGCAATACATGTTGGTTCATACCACTTTATTGATTTCCAAGATGGATCCAATCAAGTACATTTTCGAGAAGCCAGCATTGACCGGACGGGTTGCAAGGTGGCAAATGATTTTGACTGAATATGATATACAGTACACCTCTCAGAAAGCGATCAAGGGGAGTGTATTGTCTGATTACCTCGCTCAGCAACCTATTGATGATTATCAACCGATGAAGTTTGAATTCCCTGATGAGGACATCATGTTTCTCAAATCGAAAGATTGCGAGGAACCAATCCTGGAGGAGGGGCCTGACCCTGAATCCGAATGGATTCTGATGTTTGATGGGGCCGTTAACGTGAATGGAAGCGGTGTTGGTGCTGTTTTGGTTACGCCGAAAGGATCCCATATTCCTTTTGCTGCCCGGCTAACATTTGAGTGCACCAACAACGTAGCTGAATATGAAGCTTGTATATTGGGGATTGAAGAGGCTATTGATTTGAGGATCAAGAACCTTGTCATATATGGAGATTCAGCTCTGGTGATAAATCAGGTTAACGGGAAGTGGTATACACATCAATCTCATTTGGTTCCGTATCGAGATTATACGAGGAGATTGTTGACGTTTTTCACCAAGGTGAAGATGCATCATGTGCCCAGAGAGGAGAATCCTTTGGCAGATGCTTTGGCTACTCTGGCTGCCTTGATTAAGGTGCAGAGGTGGAATCAATTCCCCAGTGTGGAAGTTGGACGTCTGGATAGACCGGCTTATGTGTTTGCTGTTGATACAGCACCTGATGATGAGAAGCCGTGGTATTATGATATCAAGCGCTATCTGGAGACGCAAGAGTATCCTGAGGGAGCATCCAAGAAAGAACGAAAGACTCTGCGGAGGTTAGCCATGGTATTCTACCTGAATAAGGATGGGGTTTTATATAAAAGAAATTTTGATTGGGTCTTGCTCAGATGTGTTGATGATGCAGAAGCAAGCCAATTGATGAAAGAGGTTCATGAGGGGTCGTTCGGTACCCATGCCAGTGGGAATGCAATGGTGAAGAAGTTGCTAAGGGCAGGTTATTACTGGATGACAATGGAGGCCCAATGTTTCAATTTCGTGCGGAAGTGCCATAAATGCCAGATTTATGCTGATAAGGTGCACGTGCCTCCAAATCCGTTGAGCTTAATGTCGTCTCCGTGGCCGTTTGCTATGTGGGGCATTGATATGATCGGAAAGATAGAGCCTACGGCTTCGAATGGGCACAGATTCATATTAGTGGCTATTGATTACTTCACCAAGTGGGTTGAAGCAGCCTCTTATACGAACGTGACAAAGCAGGTAGTAGCCAGATTTCTCAAGAGAGACATCATTTGCAGATATGGGGTTCCCGAGAGGATCATTACTGATAATGGTTCTAATTTGAATAATAAGATGATGGCAGAGTTGTGCCGGGAATTCAAGATTGAGCATCACAATTCTTCTCCCTATCGTCCGAAGATGAATGGGGCGGTTGAGGCAGCCAACAAGAATATAAAGAAGATTGTGCAGAAAATGGTGGTAACCTACAAGGATTGGCATGAGATGTTGCCGTTTGCATTGCATGGGTATCGAACGTCGATACGCACGTCTACTGGGGCAACTCCTTTCTCATTGGTATATGGGATGGAGGCTGTGTTACCCGTTGAGGTTCAGATTCCCTCGTTGAGAGTCCTGATGGACGTGAAGTTGCAAGAGGCTGAATGGGTAAGGACCCGGTATGAAGAGTTGAGCCTGGTTGAGGAAAAGAGGCTAGCAGCCATTTGTCATGGGCAGTTGTACCAGCAAAGGATGAAGCGTGCTTTTGACAAGAAGGTGCGACCTAGGGTATATCACGTAGGTGACATGGTGCTGAAAAGGATCCTTCCTCCTCAAAACGATCGAAGGGGCAAATGGACGCCGAATTATGAAGGTCCATTCGTGGTCAAGAAGGTTTTCTCTGGTGGAGCCTTGTTGTTAACGACCATGGATGGCGAGGATTTCCCATCCCCTGTGAATGCGGACGCAGTTAAAAAATACTTCGTATAAAGAGACCTGCTGGGCGAAAAGAACAAAATAGTCCAGGCAAAAATGGGCATCCCGGCGAACCAAAAACAGAAGAAAGGTTCGGGCAAAAATTAGGGATAAAAAATAAAAAAATGTACACCCGGCAAGTCGAAAACCTGAGAAGGCGACTTGGGCAAAAAAGGGTATCCCGGTGGACTGAAAACCCGAAAGGGCGGTCCAGGCAAAAGAGGGATTGAAACGAACAACTGCGTCCAGCATGATCGTTTGCGCTTTGGTTAAAGCATCATGGATAATACCCGGTAGGGATCAGTCAGAATTGTCTTGTTCAGAAGGCAGAAAGCATGGAGAGTCTGAGGACATATGGGGTGTAACCGAGTTGGAACTCAATGAGATCACGGGTTTCACATTGCCATTAGGATAGATTTTTCCTTTTGAGCGCAATTACCTCTTTTCAGGAATTGCTTCCTTTTGTATTGCTCATTTGAGCCACACTTTTCCAATCAATAAAATGCATATTCAGTCAAATAATTTTGTTTTTGTCTTTCATTACCGCTTTGATTGCAAAAACATCCGATTATTTTGATAAAGAATCTTTGCATTTTAAGACATACAGGTTCCTTCCAATGCATGTTTATAAGATTGAATGCTTGAAATCTTATTTGGAAGGTTGAGTGACCCAAGGGTTGAAATCTTGACACGCCTGGGGCACGGTTTTATCTGACGATCTGTTTTGCAGGGACTGTTAGATATTTTCACTCACTTGCAGGTTGTGATGTGGAAGCATTGACAAAGCAAATCCCCAGAGAGTTCGCTCAGGAACGGATGTATGAAAGAATGACGAAGGCGTTGAGACGTACGACGATCCTTGATGTTGATCAAGAAGACTCTTCAAAGTCGGAAAATCGAATTTCTGTATAATCCCAGGAGTACGTTCTCGTCGAGCACGGAGCGATTTGGGATACAAGATGATGGAGCAGAAAAGGTCCAGACAAGTCTGGGAATTCTCAAAGTGGGAAGTTGATATGAGTATTGGAGGTGGATACCGTGGTTCGATGAGTCGACGGGTGTTCTGTGCCAATTTTTCTCATTTCCCAGCTAAGTCCCCGAGCAGAATCGTAGGATTAGCTCCCCAGTAGATTCAGGGTCTGTGGACTTCTCCAGCCGAGTCAGGATAGTTATCCCGACCGGTTTACAACGGTGTTTCCTCAGCAGCCAAGCCAGAAGGTTGCTGTTCCCCGAGTGGAGCGGGTTTCAATGGAATATATCTCCAGCAGTGTTCATCCTACCTGTGGATTGGACAAGTTTCCGTAGCAGGCGGACGGATTTTTGCATGCCCAGCTGAGCTGATTCTACCTATGGATTGCATGGGTTGTCCTCAGCGGGGTAGTATGCGTTTCCCTAGCAGGGTCAGGATGGTTATCCCCAGCAGGTGATAGATTGATGTTTCCCCAGCGGAGTATCTGTGAGCATTTCCCCAGGGAAGTCAACAGGTATCTGTGAGGGTTCCCGAAGCAGAGGTGGATGTATATCCCCAGCAAGTCGAAGACTGTTGTATCCCCACAGAATGTTGGTGGTTCTTATTCCCCAGCATTTCCTCGAGAAGATTGGGTGCAAAGGAGGTTTTCCCCAGCAAGGGTTGCCCTATCCCCAGCAACAGTGATTCCCCAGCATGGTGGAAGTCCGAGCGGTGACGAGTTCCTCAGCAGAGAATCTCGTATTCCCCAGAAGAGTCCCTTGAGGGGGATGTGTTTTTATGCATTCATCGTGAAAAAATAACATGGCATATTGCATAGAAAAATAAATAATCGCGTAGCATTTCCATGTTTATGGAGCATTACGCAGAAAAAATCAATCATGCATCATATTGCAGGCATAAGCTAGTCTCAAGCTATGGTTACCGTTTGAGAGGTGATGTTGCATCAAAGTTTCTGTCAAGCGAAGATGGGAGCGATAATCCAAAGAATTTTTCCGGTATTCAGACCGATGTGGCATTCAGGCCAGTTTCCGATTCTCAGATCGAAGAAGTTTCCGACGATCAGGTCGAAGCACTTATGGCATTCAGGCCAGTTTCCGATTCTCAGATCGAAGAAGTTTCCGACGATCAGGTCGAAGCACTTATGGCATTCAGGCCAGTTTCCGATTCTCAGATCGAAGAAGTCTCCGACGATCAGGTCGAAGCACTTGTGGTATTCAGACCAATTTTCCGGTGTTCAGGCCAAAGTGGTGTTCAGACCAATTTTCCGGTGTTCAGACCGAGGCGGTATTCAGACCGAAGTGGTGTTCAGACCAATTTTCCGGTGTTCAGACCGAGGCGGTATTCAGACCGAAGTGGCAATCAGGCCGATGTTCCGGTAATCAGACCGAAGTGGTTTTCAGACCAAGAAGAAGAAAATTTTCGGGGTTCAAGAAAAAAAAAGAAGAAAGAAGAAAGAATAATAATCCCGAGTGGGTGTGGTGTTCAGGCCATGGTTATCCCTGCGTTACCATTTATTTTGGTATCCAGGTCGACGTTTTTCAAGTTGGTTTCTTCGCCGATTCTGACAGGCGTTGTTAATTATTTTCCCATCAGAGTGCAAATTGTTCGTCTGTTCTTGGTATTCAATCACTCTTCATCCTGATCATCCGAAAGCCGAGGCTATTCGTATCGACAGGTTCACAGTGGATTGAATAGGGGCAGTTGTAACACCTCAAAATTTGCCCTCCTCTCCTGGGACTAGTATTATCATATGGCATATCATTTTTAGGTCATTAGGCGTTGCATATTGCATATCATGTGGTTACATTGTGCAAGCCATACTCCCAAGTCTTGATCAGAAGATGAGGAAGTCAAAGTGCAAGCTAGGGTTTTATTGGACTGGTCATTGATTATCTGAGGATGGGGCAGTTCAAATTAGGGTTTCATGGTTCTCAATGGATGTTGGTCTTCATCTTGATTGCAATGATACATCATCATCATCATGGTTGGATTTCATCAAGTGTTGGATCAGATTCCTTGAGATTAGGGTTTTGACCATTAGTCAACCCTAATCAGTTGCATTGGGCCAATCAGGGCATGATCAGGAGATGGGGTTTATGATGGATATGGGGTTCATTCTATGGTTATTTTGAGCTAATTGAGGCTAGGGTTTCATGCTTGAGTCATTTCAGTTGGAGATTGGAGCTCAGATTGATCTATGCATTGCCAGATTCATCTATCAGTTGAAAAAGTCAACTGTGGTCAACTGTACATGATATGATGGATTTGAAGGTGGAGATGAGTTGGATACGCTTCATTCATGTTGGAACAAGTGTTATTTGACATCTCAAAGCTTAAGAATGGAGAAAATCAAGTCAGGACAAAAACTGCCAAAAATAGAAAGTGACTTGTAATGGAAGTTTCCAAAAATGGAAAGTTTTTGACCTCAAAATAAAATGTCCAAGGAAGCTTCAAATGAAAAATTGTTCAACATGAAAGTTGTAGATCTTGTTCTCACCTTTCCAAAATGTCCAAGAACTTGAAAATCCCATGTATGGTTGGAAAATTATGGCTCAGTGAATTTCAGAAATGACCCATAATCAGGAGGCCATAACTTCCACATGGAGTGTCCAAATTGGAAGTTCTTTATATGCACAAACTCCATTTGACATGTACTTTCATGGTGCATAATTGGATTTTCTCAAAAATGGTCAATGCAAAAAGTCAAATTTCAACTGGACAGTTAAATGAACCAGGGGCAAAATTGTCCAACTTGTGAAATAATTGGAATTTTTGGATGGGGATTTTTGCAACACTTCATAAATGGTATTTGAAAGTGGTTGGAATACTCATAACATGCCAAAGCCTTATGGTTTGAGATCTCACTTTTAAAATGGACTTGAAAATTGGACAATTAGCCATGCCATGTGGAAAATGAGAAATATGTATCCAATGAAGGTGAAACAAGTTGCAACAGCTCACACATGTCATTTTGAGAGTGTGTGAGCTGTCAATGAGCTGGCATTGGCTTATGTGTGAAGTTACATTTTTGCCCCTAGCTTGAAAATAACCATTATGCTAAACACTTTCCATTTGATTAATTAGAGTAATTAAAGTGTGGATTAAGCTGGCATATATATTCTTAATCACAACTAACTCTAACAGAATTCACCATTCCCAAAATCAGATCAAAACTCTCAAGATTCATCACATTCTCTCAAGAACACATAGAACTTCAATCTCTTGAAACTTCCTCAATTCTTGCTCAATTTTCGAAATTCTTTTTGCTGCATACTCCTCTCATCACCTTCTTGCACTGTTTTTGGAAATTGGATGGAAAGGAGCTATAGATCGTGACTGTTCAAGTTTGCATCATTCATGGTGAATCAAGATTTCAGGCATTAGAAGCTGATTCGCTCGAACCTGATCACATCATTCAATTGCTTGGAGCTTCTAGTTCAACTGTTTATGGAAAACACGCGCAAAGAGCATCAATTCTAGCACTGCCATTCCAGGTAATCGTTTTTTCGAGTGTCATGATTTCTCAAATGTTTATGTGTGTTTGGTAGAGTGAAGGACATAGATCGTAGTGATGTGATTAGTTTAGGAAATGATGAACTGTAGAGGATGTAATCTTGATTGAAAGTTTCGAATCCAAACCCTAACTCGATCGATTCAAAGGATTTAGGAACTTGTAGGTTAAATCATTGACATATTTGGACTCCTTGTTCTTAGACGGTTCTAACCATGTGTGGATTGTGGATTTTTGTGAAGTTTTGATGTTCGTCATGTTCATGCGTGTTCTTGGTATTGCTGGGCAAAAGTGATGATAAATAGCATGTTTGATCCGAAATTCTGTTTGAAAATTTGAATAGGATGTTTCCCGCGGTACTGTTCATGTAATTACAGATATGCCATTAATGAAATCCATTTAATTAATTTAATTCTAAAAAATTATTAAAAAATCATAAAAAGCTTAAAAAATTCATAAAAAAATTATTTAATAATCAGAAAAATATGTGGATTTTTTTGTTGACTTCCTTTTCCTCTCTAGAATTTTGTTGACTTATTTTTCAAAGTTGTGCTTGGTGAAATTTTAGTTTGACTTAGGGTTGTTTGTCATGTATGCAATTTTGACACATCTTGCCATTTTCATTGTGAAATCCTCATATTCAAAAAGAAATTCTTGAAAATTTTTGTGGTGGTTGTAGACTGGTTGATGGTTATTTACATGTAAATTTCATGAATTTTGGATACTTGTGGATTGAATTATGAATTTTTGAATCTAGGTGTGACAATTTGTGTCACACCTAGTTAGGTCATCTTGCTGGATTTATTTTCATGACCTAGACTTGTTAGAATGATGTGAAATTTTGCATGGATGTTCATTGACATGTTAAGATGCTATGTGAATTTTGCTGGATTTTTATGTGGCATTTTCAAATTGATTGGTATTTTTCATCTCTGTTGGTCAAATGTGCAAGCTTATGTGACATATGTTGGTAGATCTTGTGTGAAATGCTCATATGGTATTGAATGAATATGAAATTTGGTATGCTGGTTATAGACACATGTTAGGTCATGATGCTTTTGGTCCCACTCATTTCTTTACTGTTTTCATTGACTTGTGAATTTTTGAAGTGAATGCATATGTTGATGTTGTGATTTGGCTCATATAATTGTGTCTGTTTTTGTTGATTTTCATTGACATAGTTCTCTTTGCCCAATTGAACTGAAATTTGACATGCCATACCTTGAATAGGTCCTGTTTAGGTGTAAATTATTTGAGGATTTTTGGAATTGTTTTGATATGGAATTGGATGCAATAGTTCTGTTTGGATGTTTGGTGTTCCATTTGACCTAAGTTGAATTGTTTTGTGCATAAAATGGATATGGTGAATGATATAAACATGGGATCAATTGTGTTTGTTTTTGTTTGACATTAATTTGAGTTTGGTTAGAGATCCTTTGCTGTTTAGACTTTTTTCTCCCTTTTGGACCCTAGGCTTGGCCTAGAGGTCCAGTTTCTCACATTTGCTTGATTTTTCAGGATGAAATGCATAATGCCTAAAGGGATTGAGCCAAGTTGATTAAATTGGATGTGTTTGGTGTTGAGAACTAATTGGGATTTGTTTTGTAGGTTGTGAAGCTTGAGCTTGAGCTCATAGCTTGCCTTGTTGTGTGTTATCTGTATAGTCTGACTGATTAACATTTGTTGTTTATTGTTGTCTGTCTGAGCACTGATGATACTTGATTGTTTTCAGGTACATTTAGTCGCTTCTAGTTCTTTTAAGAACTTGCTTGCTAGCTGCTGCTTGGTTGTGTAGACCATTTGAGGTAGGTCCTCTTGACTTCATGTAGTCTGGAGACCCGGTTTGTTATTTGGCCGGGCAAAATGTCTGAAGTCCTCCTTAAGAGGCGATGATTGTGATTGTTTAATATTGTGCCTAAGCAGGTGAAGTCCTCTAAGAGGCAATTGGTGGAAGCTAGGGATATGCAATCTATCCCCCACTATTCTGTGTGTCGTCCCTTTGCTCACACTGCTGTGTGTTGATGCATTGGGGCACAAACCCAAGATCCTGTGCTGTTGCACAATCGAGTCAGAGTCTTTGAGCGTAGAAGGGTCCCTCCATTCTGGACCCACGCTCCATTGTCTGAAGCTCTCCCTGGTCAGGGATAAGAGCTGTGAGGTCTCATCCTCACTTCACCTTTTCATCTGCTTCACCTTAGCCTCGTAATGGCAAGGTTAAGAGCAAACACAGCTTGTACAGACGACTCGCTTCGGCAGTCAAACCCATTGATTGAGCCCCTTGTTTGGTTATAGTGGGTGCTATGTGAATATCTGTTTGAGATGCCTGTTCTCATTTGATGTATGCTTGTATGCTTGTATGCTTGCTTCTTTCCTGGATAGGAGTAGTTTGCTTATGCAAGTAGGATAGAAACCTGAACGTAGGGTAATGATGCATGACAACACTAGGCTCGAGTCCAGCTCCCTGGTAGTGCGTCTTCCCCTGGTTTCTGGTTAGATTTTCAGTCCCTTGAGGGGGAACTACATCGCCCTGATCCTCGTTCCAGACGAGGTATGTAGGCAGGGGGTCGTGCGAGACCTCTCCGGGCAACCTTTTTCTTTTTGTTTGTGTTTGCTTGTTATCTTCTTGTGTATGTTTGGGTTCGGATGCTGACGTAAGCCCAGTGATTGGCTGTCGGGCTCCACGTTTGCCCTTTTGAGTGTGTTTTGGTTCGGATGCTGACGTAATTCCATCAAGTGGTTGTCGGGCTCCATGTTTGCCACCCTTGTTTGTTTGTGTTGTTTTGTGTTGTTTGGCGTGCGTAAGCCGAACTACAGTGGCTCTGATTCTCGTTCCAGACGAGATATGTAGGCATAGGATGCGATGTCCTATCGAGCTCCCTTCTCTTAACCCCACCTGCGTTCCCCTGTGTGTGTGTGTGATGTCTTAGCAACCTATTCTTTATTTTAGAACGTGGATCCCGTCGAGTACGACGGACGTGAGGGGTGTTAATACCTTCCCCTTGCGTAACCGACTCCCTTACCCTTTCTCTTTGGTCGCGAGACCATTTCCTTTCCAGGTTTCTCTGAGCGTTTCCTTTCCCTATCTTGGGATAAATAACGCGCAGTGGCGGCTCTGTGTTGTGTTTTTATTTGAGTCCCGCCGGTTGTTTTTTCGCGGATGCGACATAACCATAAACAAATATACTAGTATGTTAGAACAATATTTGTTTATGTATAAATATGTGAAAACAGATCTTAAAAAGGCGGTTTTTAAACGGGTTCTGAAACATTAAAAGAATTGGTCAATTTTTTTACATAGAGTCGGCCTACCCCCATGCTAAATAAACATATGAAACAAGTTAGCGTCGTAGAAAATCGGTGTTGTTTAAACATGTATAACAAACTTGCGTCACCAAGGCCTGTCGCTAACATATAATACATTAATTATTTAGCATATTCACTAGCTCATTAGCTTCCAACTAGCGTTGCCAAAAGCCAACACAAGATTATCGTCGATTCTTCATTATGCTTAGCTTCCAGTCTTGAGGCGTCCGCCTGACATTGACGCTAAGCCGACGCTAAGCCATTGACGTCTATTTTTTTTACCATTTAGCGATGGCTTTTGGCGGGCGTTAAAACGTTTTGGAGGGCGTTAAAACGTTGTTTTCTTGTAGTGATTATTGATTGGTTAGTGATTATAAACTAACATGTATGCAAATGTTGTTTTCTGTTTCCACCATTAAATGAGATTCGTAACTTCGGTAGATGTGAGTTAGATATATTGGAAGTCTACCTTTTTTGGTAGGGAGAAACCATGCTTATCTTCCAATTATTAGTTGGATATTTGGTGAGGAACCTTTGTTTCGAAAGTCCTATTTGGTGATGAATTTTTATGCGTGCTTCATGTATTATATCATGATGTGCATGTGTTAAATGAATAATGAATGAGAGTTATAAACCTAGAGTGATAGCTAGGTGAAAGGAATTAGTAAAGATAACTTATGTTATGGTAATTAACTTAAGTTGTGATGCTCGAATGTAAGAGGTACCTCGGTGTGTACCCGTGAGCGAGTAGTCATGTGAGATGATTCGTCCCATATACGAGAATGCCAAATGCATGGATGGAGAACAATGTCATAGTTGCGATAAAATAAGCTTGTATGAGAACATATTGTGATTGTGATACGGTCACATGAAAATTGATGAGAATAATCATGTGTTCGAGAGTAAACCCCATTCGTGCTTATGCTGAATTCAAGTCTTATATAAACTAGTGATCGAGATATACAAATTATTGAATTCGATACCGTCACCCGTGTCAATAGTCCATGGTTTTGGATTGACCGGGAAGAAGATGTTCCTTAGTGAGACAAATTTTTATGTTCCATAAAATGCATTACATATAGTGTATTCTATTTGATGATTTTCACCAAAGGCCTACCTCGAGTTCTATTTGGTGATTCTTGGATTAGTATAAGCGTTAGTGAATCTCCTTCTCCGATGGTTAAGGTGTGATAGAATAAAATATTTTTGTCATTAGACATAATTATATTTGTAATTGTTTTTATTTATGTTTGTCATTATTCATAAGTTTAACTTATATATATATATATATATATATATATATATATATATATATATATATATATATATATATATATATATATATATATATATATATATATATATATTCGTTATTATATGAATAATATAACACATTACATTACAATCTCTTTTACGACACCTTCTTAATTTGTTTAAAATTTAATTCAACACTCTTATCAAATATCGACATATTTGCACCCACATCATTTTCCTTCTCACGCAAAACCATCCAAAATTTTCAATCGGTACTAAGAAAACTCTTATTTTCAAAAGAAAATGAACTTACTTGATTATTTGGAACACAAAATTCGGATAAATAACCTTCATTCTACTAAATCGGTTTCCTTCAACTACTAATATTTTTGCATTATAATTTGTATCAATCATATAAACAAGATATCAAAAATGAATTTGTATCAATCATAGTTGCTATTGCATGAAGTCAACCTCTCAAAACTCTACGATTTAAAGGGTTCACGTTTTAAAACAATTAATTTTTTTTTGTATAATATAAATTTTGAAATTAAAATTATATTTCGATTCAATAAACACAAACATGATGATTTCTAGTGATTGTATACAAGATCCAAAAATAACACATATTAATGTCTATTTGGTGTGTCACATAATACATGGTTAGTAGAATCACTATAGGAACTATTAATGTCTGTTTTGTGTGTTACATAATACATGGTTAGGATCACTAGTGAGACTATTAGGTATTAGACATTTCTTAAGCCAACTCACTCCTCTAGAAGAAAAGATCAACAAAAACAACCATATACAATGCAACAAGACCCATGAGGCAGTGGTCCATTTCCTTTTCACACAAAAACCATTTTAAACTAACTTGAGTTACCAACATGAGTTTAGAACCGTTTGATATAATATAGACAAACTAGTCACATACGTATACAATATTATATAGTATAGTATTACATAAGCTTCAACTTTAATACAATTCCCAATAACACTCTTCCCTGTTATGCACACATCAAGTTACTCTTTATGTATTTTATTAATTAAAATATACACATACATAGTACAAACAATAACGTTATTACAAACATAACAGTCCTAGAAAACTGTACAACACACATATCTCTTGTCCAGAAATTTCATTCTTCTCTCTCTCTTTCTCTCTCTCTGCCACATATTGGAGTATCCTTCTGAACTTGATCCAATTTCTCCATCAAATAGATTTCTCTAACAACATCATAACCTTCCTTAATCATGGTTCTTCTGCCTTATTTTGTGCTTTTCCTTTCTCTAACTGGATATTCAAGTAAGCTACTAAATTTTGGTTCTGCTTATTTCATTCAAGTAGTTAAACAAACTTTTTAACTATGCCAATCCATCTCATCACTTTTTTCATTTCTTGCTTTTCTTTTGATTATGTCATACATCTCTTTATATAGCAAAATCCATTTTTCTTCAAAAAGTTCCCTTTTTTCCCCTTTTCTAATGATTTTAGTTAATTTTTGTGTCTATTTCATTTAACCCCTTTTATTCTTTGGGAGAAAAGATAGGATTTTTATATTGTTTAATCACTAATTTTGTTTCTGTTTTTTAATATATTTTTTGTTTATTAGGTGGTGCTCTTTATTGTGTGTGTAGAGATGGTGTTGGAGATCAAAATCTTCAAAGGGCAATAGATTATGCTTGTGGTGCTGGAGCTGATTGTTCACCTATTCTACAATCTGGATCATGTTTTCAACCCAATACTGTGAAAGATCACTGCAATTATGCTGTTAATAGCTATTTCCAGAAAAAGGGTCAAACTCAAGGTAGCTGTGATTTTTCTGGTTCTGCTGTTACCAGTCCAACTCCACCTACTAGTAAGTATCCTCTATTTTCTACCATCCTTCAAAATCACTTTTTTATATACTAATTTTGTTCATTTCTCTCTGATCTACAGCTTCAACAACTACATGTGTTTTTCCTTCAAGTGGGTATGTTCCTTCATTCTACTCCATGGATCTTGCTGTTTTCTTTTTTTCTATCTAGTGATTTGGCCTTAATATTACATCTCTGAAATTCTAATGATAAGTTGTTGCGTTTGTTTTTCACAATGTATTACTATTAGACTCATTTAGAAACCATCTTTTCGTGAAACCAAATTGGTTTGCTGTTCTGGATTTAGTTAGATTTAACTTAGAATTTAGCATTTGATAAAGTAGCTATAGGTTTCATTAGCACTGAAGAACATGAATTTATTTTTTTAATGTGTTTTTATGTTATCTTTTTGGTAATACTTTTGAAGTTTAGATTAGCCAAAAAGCCATTTTCTGAGGGGTTGATGCTGTATCCACTGTTTCTAGACAGAATTTACATTCAAGCCATGACATGATTGTGTTTTTTTTGTTTTGTTGAACATTAGCTGTCATGAATAGGATGTTTCACTATTAATTATTTTTGTACTCTTCACTCTCAAATGCTTATTATTCCTAGATCTGTGATCTCATATGTTGTAATAAAGTAATCAAAATTTGTAACTGAAAAAAAATCTATAATAATATAGAATATCTATTTGCATGTGTTTGGATGCAAGTTTGGCCATTGTACCATTTTTAATGTTATATAGTTTATATTTAAGAGCGTCTAATATGGGCGAGCTACCTGACATGGCTTAAAATTTGTCATGGTTAAACCGTGGCTGAAAAAACTTTGATTTGTTTTATCACGTGACTAACTTGCACTGAGTCTCCAAAAACTTACAACGGTTAGGTGGGCAGACTATTGTGCATGACTCAAATTTGTCATGGTTAAACCGTGGCTAAAAAGGCTCTGGTTTGTTATGTCACGGTTGAACCGTGACTAATTTGCCCCGAGTCTCCAAAAATCTAAGATTGCCAGGTGGGCGGATTGCCGTACTAATTTCTCATGGTTGGTTAAACCGTGACTAAAAAGACTCTGATTTGTTTTGTCACGGTTAAATCGTAACTAACTTATCCCGAATGTCCAAAAAATTAAAGACGGCCCTGAAGTTCATTAGTCCATATGAAATCATTATATGTTGATCTTATTTGGTTTCGAAATGCAGCAATGCAGGAGGAGGTACAGGCACAACACCAGGAACCAATACACCTGTAGGCACAGCACCACCTTCCACCATAACTCCAACCACACCTGTAGGTACAACACCAGGAACAGGAACAGGAACAGGTACAGGCACAGGAACAGGCACACCAACAGGCACAGGAACAGGTACAGGCACCGGCACAGGAACAGGCACAGTCACAGGTGGTCCTAACGTGTTTGGGATGAGTCCAACATCTTCAACCGGCAATGGAAGTGGCTTCACTGACCCAAATGGAGTGGTTCAATTAAAAAAATGTAGTTATGTTCTGTTACTATCCCTTGTTTTTACTTTATGGCTAGTAACTTTAAGGGACTAAAAATAATAAACCTTTTAAGCAAAAAGTTATGGGTGGTTTATAGTGTGGGTGAGATTTTGTGCCACTACATGATGAAGGATGGGTGTTTTATGTAATTTCCTCATCTCACTTGAGAAAGAATCATCCAGGAACAAACCCCACCTTAATCTTCTGTTCTTTTTGCTTTTGTTTTGTTCCTTCTATGTGCAAAAAGGAAGAGAATGTGGTTCCTTTTTAGTGGGGGTATAGAACCTACTCACTTTTTCCATTTTGTATAATTATGAGTATAAGATTCACTATTTTTTTTAATTAGTTGAACCTTTATCTACATCATATGTATATATGATGTTCATGGTTTTAGCCTTGAACTTTTTCTTTGATGGCATGTTTTGCATTTGATAAAACTAGACATACATCATTATCACTTTTTCAACAACCGAACATTGCGTGATAATGATTTGTCATTTTCCTTGTGGACGACACTAATGATAACAACTTGTTCTGGCAATGAATGTAATATATGAAGATACCATGTTTTTCTTCTGGCATCAACGTGTAGTAGAAAGACAAGAGGTGGGTAGAAATTTGATAAACTCGTAGGGAGGAAGTGTCGCACAGCGTCCAAGTGTTGTCTAATATCAAATTAAGTTTTTGACATTTTTAGCAAAATAATACGATAATATTTACATTTTGTATCAAAAGTATTTGTACAGTCACAATTAACACGATAAAACATATATACATATAATGCAAAATATATCATAATATCAATACCGCATATGATGTTTTCCATACTCTTGCACCTTTGCTACAATTTTGTTTCCAGTGATCAATGATAGAAGACAATGGTGAATCGAGTTTCAACTTCACATGAACTCGATGATTGTTGTTAACAAAATCAACTGCAATAAGTTGATGTCTACTTGCAGTCATGAATGAAGATAACACCAGTGGAAAAAAATGATGATAAGATTCTTGGACAACAAAATCAATATGACACTGCATCTAGAAACAATAATATAATCCATATCAAGAATCATCATCAATTTGTCACGACCTTGAACTCCTAAGATAGCTACTCGCAAAAAAACTCTTAACTTTAGAGACTGTGTCATAAAACACATTGGGATACAATTGACGGTGTTGATAAACTTTACCATCTAACAACATGTGAACCAAAGACCACTCTTCACCCATCCAAGTAAAGCTGCAATAACACTGAAACCACAATATTCACTGGGATCCACATCAACAATGTCATAAATGTACTCATGTAAGAAAGCAGGAAACTGAGACAAATAAATCTGTCTTGAAGACTGGCTAGATAGTTGACTTCCAATCGGTTTTGTACATGATCTCTTCGTCTTCTAACTTCCTGTGCAATTTACAGTAAAATGGAGTATTATATTGATGCTCATTGTTGGTAATAATTTTCTGAAATGATACTCTGATTGAACCTAGTTGTAACTTCAACATGGTGTTCACAACATCCCAAATTCAGCATAAATCTCCTCGGTTAGTAGTCAACATGATTTTTAGTCTCCAATGAGAAGACTCAACCCTAAAAATCATGTACATGTTAGTTATCGTGTTCCATAAATGAATGACTATATTAGTTTATGCAACAACAAACATTTCTTTATACGGTGTCAATCATGTTTCCTGCACGTACTGAACAAATAAAGGAATATCAACACATGCTACCTTAAAATGCTTCAAGTGTTCCCCAAACTCAAACATCCTATTTGAATACATGTTTTTGTTCCATAGATCCATGACATGCTCTTGCCTATTAGATTCGACATACTCATAACACTTCATACTAATATTTTCTTAAATATGGAACAAACACAACAAATGAGTTGAATTTGGGAACACAACTTCTATAACATTCATCTATGAAAGTTCCCGATCTGTCACCGAAACCTTCAGTAGTAACTTCTCGGATGCGAACAAATCTTTCAGCTTCTCTAGTGTCCATGTAAAATTTTCCTCCCTTTCATGTTCCAAATAGGCAAATCCAACCGAAAACGTCAACTTCGTAGACGTAACACCAACTATCTCAAGTAGCGGTAGTTGGTACCTATTTATTTTGTATGTACAATCAATAATCAATATAATATGAAATTTAATCAACATCTTTCCAGAATTAAATAAATCAAAAGTTTCATTATTGGGGAATGCAATACCTGTTTGTTTTTCATGTTCATAAAAAATCAACACCAAATGAAACATGTTCAACAACTTCGCTGAATCAAGATGTATCCAAAAGATTTCAGCAACAACATTTGAGTCATCCCTATTTATGGTCAAATACATGTATTTTTCTTCATGAATTAGACTCGCTAGATGTTGCATTTCAATTAATGAACCTCTCTTGCTCATCTTGTCTATAGATCTTGCATTATACATACGCGTAACGCTCGAGAGGTTTTCTAGATCTCTATCTTTCAAAACATCAACTATGTATATGAGAGTCATATTTTATTTTGTCATGTCATTTAGAAACTGTCTTTCATCATGTTTTAAACAGTCTAATATGTCAAGGCCATCTAAATCTGTAGCTAACTTATGATTGTGAAATCCACATCTAACCATCACCTTTCAACCACTACCACTTGACACATATCACAACATAAATGGAAATTCAACTTTCATACTATAAACGCCTTTAGGGGAATTCTTTGTTTTGTAGTTTGCTAATCTCTCACAATCCATAGTCAATTTACCTTTCCTCCATTTAATCTCATTTGCGGTATTAAAACGAACATTAACAATAATTATACCATGTTGTTTATCAATGGACTGTGCCTATGCTAACACATCAATTCGAGAGAAAATATATGTCATTTACAATATATAAAGAATAAACTATCAATGACAACGATAAAATATGTAGAGGAACCATCTGATTCGCACAAATAAAACATTCAGAACTATCAGACTTTTTATATTAGGATAAAAACCTGGTATATCGAAATTTTCAAAAAATCTAAAACTTTTTATTTATCGAATTTTTGAAAAATTCGATAAGTAATATCGCTTTCCCCAAAAATATAAGATTTTTAAAAAGTTCAACAAAAACTCAAGTTTTATTTTATAAAATGCAGTTTAATTACATAAGATTTTTAAAATTTTGGTAAAACTGCGATGTTTTTTCAAAAATTTACATATATATATATATATATATATATATATATATATATATATATATATATATATATATATATATATATGGTATGATTTTTTAAAAATTCGGTAAAGTTGTAAAATTTTCATATTAGATTTTTTATTTTAATTATCATATTTTAAGAATTTTATAGCTTCTCTAGAGAAATTTTTTTAAACCAACTATAATTTTAGAATAAATAAATAATGAGAAATGCATTTTTGCCAATATAAAAAGAATGGGGTGTTAGGTTTAAGTGTAGGGATTATAGGGGGATAATCACCGAAATAGAGGTCAAATTATAGACCAAAAAGTAACATTGTGTGGCTGCCCACCCATGATATTTGGTTATGCTTTGTTTATTTGTTTTGTGGGTTATGGAAAAAGAAATAGAAAGAAGAAAAATTACAGGAGGTTTAGTTCAAGTAAATATTTGATAATGGTACTAAGTATCAATTTCCTCCACCCACAAATTCAATTTCCTCCACACCATTATAACACCCATAACCAAAAATCCACCGCAACCTTCAATCCTTATCTCTACGAGCATTAATTTCTCAAAAGACCAAATTCTGCACCTTCTTCATCTTAAAAATTTTCAAGATAAAAGCTTCAATGAAATTTTAAATTTTAAAGGACAAAGATATATCCAAAGAAATTACGTGGAAGTTTGTGAGAAGTATTTTGATAGAAACATGCTTTCTGGATAAGCTTATAATAGTAATTCTAGCAGCCATCCTGAAATTACTAGGAAGGGGTAATAACCTCTCCCATTTTATGTTTTTTTTATGATCTTCTATTTTTTGGGAAAGCAACAGAAAAGTAAATGGAATGTGTGACCGAGGTTTTGAATTTTTTCTATGTTATGGTAGAAAATTAGTGTCGATAAAACCAAGATCTAGTTCTCAAAGAACACAAATGAGCACATTAGTAAAAAGTTTATACACTTGTTGTTGGGGGAGATTTTTCACTAGGGAAGGGAGCATTGAACATAGTGGGATTTCCTTTTCTAGAGCAACACCTTTGTGAGAGACACACCACATATTCACCTAAAACCTTAAGGTGATAGGTGAGTGGGTTCTCTCACTTATAAATGCTCAAGTCTCCACATTATCAACCAATGTGGGACTATTATCCACACTACTCACACTTGACACATTCTCAACACTCCCCCTCAAGTGCGAGTCCACACAATGCTCCCCCTCAAGTGAAAGCTCTACTTACTTCTCTTGTATCGCACGGAACGTTTCTTATTCACCCTCTAGGCGCCGTTGACTTTCGATACAAGTAACCTGGTCCCTTTCTGAAACCAAAGGCTGGGCCGTTGACTTTCGATACAAGTAACCTGGTCCCTTTCTGAAACCAAAGGCTCGTGATACCATTTGTTGGGGGAGATTTTTTACTAGGGAGCATTGAACATAGTGAGACTTCCTTTTCTAGAGCAACACCTTTGTGAGAGACACACCACATATTCACCTAAAACCTTAAGGTGATAGGTGAGTGGGTTCTCTCACTTATAAATGCTCAAGTCTCCACATTATCAACCAATGTGGGACTATTATCCACACTACTCACACTTGACACATTCTCAACACTTGTTAGGATTTAAGGAAACAAAGGACTTTGAGAGGACGGAGTCAGAAAATTTGAGTTGTGGGATCAATATAAATATAATATTTTTTTTTCAAAAATATAAATACATATTATCATTATTCTTGACAATTTTTCATATTATGAAAATACTGAATGATTTTCTAATTTTCAACATAAAAAAAATTCTCAATATAAGTAACTAAGCAATCATTTAATCATTCATCACCTATGCAATTTTACATTAGATTCTTGATAATATTCATAACAAAGAAAACTCTTTCATTTATTGCGGTTGCCACCAGTAATATAAGAGATAACTTTAAAAGCAAATATATCAATGGATACACTATATAATTTTTTGTTGATTTTCTTTTAAAATATTTTTACATTGCTTATTACTAAAAACAAAACAAAAAATCACAATTAAAATCATATTTAGAAAGTTCATACCAATACTATAGAATTGATACAAACACTAGAAAATTCTAAAATTAAATTTTCTACCGTTAACACAATCTCAAGCTCAATAAGGTAATAATATATTTATACTCTTATTATAATAATAAAAGTAAATTGTAAATTCATAAAGATTAAAATTTAAAAAATTATCTTTTAAAAGATCAACAATAGAGAAAAAATTGATAGGAGTAAAATAAGAAAAGTTATTTATTTGGCGTTGGAAAGAGTCAAAGATAATTAATAAGAATAAAAAAAGAAAAGTTAAATTTTTTTAATTTTATTTAAAGCATTTATTTTATTTACTATTTTTTTTTAAAAGGAAAGAAAATAATATTAAATGGGGCCATAATAAAATTTTCTTCATAATTTTTAATACATTTAACATGTTAATATATTAGTTATATAAATATAGAATAAGTGATAACTGTGGTGGGGGCATGGGCCTACCATTTCAATACACTAGCTCCGTCCCTGTCTGAGAATTCCTTTATCTAGGATAATACATAAATTGAAATTCTTTCACTATCTTATGGAGAAAATTAAGGCTAAATTAGCAGCTTGGAAAAGAAAGATTTTATCCTTTGCAAGTAGGGCTACTCTAGCCAACTCTGTTATTGAATTTATTCCCCTTTATCCCATGATGAATTATGCCTTAGCAAGAGCTTGTTTGAATGAAATTCAGAAAATTCAAAGAGATTTTATTTAGGGGGTACATAGGATAAGAAGCATGCTCACATTGTGAAGTGGGGGCACAATCATTATGCCTAAGAAGTTGGAAGGTTTAGGTATGAGGAACTTGGAAGAGATGGATAAGAATTATATTTTAAAGTTAAGTTGGAAGCTTAAAAGTGGATACAACTCTTTACGGTGTAAAGTGATGAGAGGCCAGTATGATAAACAAAACAACATATGGCAGGAAGTAGAGGCAAATGTACATGATTTTACTTTGTTGAAAATCATCACTAACTTGTGGCTAGTCATGACAAGTATGACATATTGGGCGATTGGAGATAGTCAGAAAGTCAATGCCTGGGAGGTTTTCTAGGTTCTTATAGGGCTAACATAGTGATAAATCATTATACTGCTCAAAAGATTATAGTGTCAGTGACTTAGTCAATAAAAATGGTGATTGTAACATGAATTGACTCTGCAGTATGCTACCTCAAAATGTTCTAAACGATCTAAAAACCATTGCCCCTTTGATTTAATCAAGGTGATGATAATGTATGTATGTGGAAAGGAACCAAGAATGGTAATTTCAATGATGCTAGTGCTTTTGAGTGAATCAACCATTACATTGACAAAACTCACACTACTAATACTTGGGGTCTTATTTAGAAGTTGAGAGTGCCTGAAAGGATCAGATCCTTTTTGTGGATGCTGAATCGTAATAGTTTGATAACAAATTAGTGGTTACACCACAGGAATATTAGGGAGCCTTATTGTTCTGACAACCCAAGTTTTATAGTGAATACACTTCATGTGCTAAGGGACTATGATACTACTAAAAGTGTGTGGATATCTTTGGTGGCCCCTAATAATTGGGAATTCTTTTTAATACTAATTTTCTAGGTTAGATTGATTGTAATTTGAAGAATGATCTAGGGCATGGAGATCAAGAGAATTGGAAAGCAACATGGGCAACAACTTATCATTATATATGGTATTGGCGAAATCAAAGAGAGCATGTTGAAAATTTTATCATGCCCACTCATATGGTGGATAATATAGCCTCTAGACTAAAAAATTATCAAGTTAGTGTTAGATGGCATCAAAGTAATATTAACAAGCAGAGGAAAAGTAATCAAATTAGATGGATTCCTCCTTCTGTTGGTCGGATCAAACTCAATACTAATAGAGCAATCAAAGAGGACAAGAAAACAGGTTGTGGATGATTGTTTAGAGATAATAATGGAGCTTGGGTAGGAGGCCTCACTAAATTTAAAGGAATTTGTGAAGTTGTTATTGTAGAATTGTGGGGAGTCTACGAAGGCTTGAATCTAGCTAGAGAAAAATGTCATAGAAAGGCGGAGCTTCACATAGATAACCAAGAGGTTTGCAATGATCTTACAATAGCGACATCTAAATTGAAGTATGGATAGAAACTGCTCCAGAGAATCAAGTTTCTTCTTAATCGAGATTGGAAAGTTCGCATCAGCCATATATACCAAAAAGCTAATAATTATGCAGATGTTATGACCATATTATAACTTAGTGCGAATTAGATTTGTGTTACTATGATGATTATCCATTTAAATTGAACTTGACTTTAGAGCTGAATTATAACTAATCATTAGTTTTTTCTTTGGGCTCTGACTAGGGGTGGCAAAATATGCCGCCCGTCCCGTCTCACCTTAAGTCCGCCAAAAAAGGGTGGGACGGACAATCCCACAAAGTGAAATTGGGCTTAAAAATCTAGCCCGTCCCGCAAAGGTGACGAGTTAGCTGATGACGACACCTTTTTTTATTTTACATTTTTATATATATTTTTAATAGATTAATAGTTTTCTTTTTACATTTTAATTAGATTTTCCACTTAATTTTTAGAATATTTTTTTATAAATCATCTTATTGACAAGTTTTACTTAAAAAAATATTGCATATATTCACAAATAAATGTCTAAAATAAAACCATTAAGAATTAACTAAAATGACAACAAAAAGTCTAAAACCATCGAGAAATTTTACCTAATATAGAACCGTCGACAAGAATTCCAAAACTATAGTTCAAGTATTAACCTTCAACAACCAAAATAAATATTTTGAGTGCTTGATTACTAGGCTAGAGGTCAACCCGCCCATATTTTGACGGACTTAAGGCGAAGTAGACTTAAGGCAAAACAGACTGAACGAGTAAGCAGACACAAAATCCGAACTCGACTCGCTATTTTTTGGTAGGTCAGTGGACCGGTCTGACAAGCCACGACTCGTTTTTCCACCCCTAACTCTGACCCTCCTATAATTAAAAAATAAAACACTAAATTATATAGAAAATTATATTTAGGTATATGTATATATAACTTTTTTATATATGGTAAAGAATTCATTTTTATCAAATCTTTTTGGACAATAATCCCACTGCACTCTTCATTTTCAAAACCAGCTCCCCATTCTCAAGTCTCTATGGTCTATCAATTTCATAGCTTTTGGAGATACCATGCGGGATGCTCAAATTAAACCGTTATTTAAATTATCCATGCTCATATCCAAATCCGGTTAATTATTAATATGGTTTTAACCAAATTCATATTTTGGATATGTCATTAACATGGTTTTATCAAATCCATATCCAAAATAAAAACTAAATTAGTCTTTTTTTTTTCCTTCTAATTTTTTTTTGAAAAAAGAAATCTAGAATTTTTTTCAGTAAATAAAAAAAAATGAAAAAAAATGATTTTTAAAAAAAGTTTTTGTTCTTTATTTTTGAAAATAAATATTTTTTAATAAAATATTTTGTTTTTAATTAAAAAAATTCTTGCTAAAAATAATTTTTAATTTTAAAAAAAAATCAAAACTAATTATGAATTTGGTTATAGATATAATCGGTTAATAAATGATTTATAACCATTTTATAAAATTAAAAACGATTATGGCAACTGGTTTTAAAAACCGATTAAAACATATGAATTATTTATGTTTATGGAGTGGTTATGGAAATTAACCGTCCATGAGCATCCCTATGCGACACTGCAAATCTCAGAACTCAAAACAATTCTCCTTTGTTAATCGAGAAATGTTGAGGTTCATTTCTTACTCCAAGATACAACATAGTCGCCATCGAACTTTATTTATTCCCAAAGTAAATGGAAAACATCGATAAAACCTGCGGGAAGAGAAAATGGGTAAGGAAATGAGTTATGCAAGGGAAAAATATTAGCATCCCTCACATCTGTTGTACTCAACAGGAACCGTTTTGATTGTTATTTGTTCGAAAGAGTGTTATATCTAAATGCTACTTGCAAATGATCTGAATAAGAGGGAGACAAATAATTTAATAATTAATGTGCTCACAGAGGATTCGAATCCTCGTGCCTAAGTATCCTCATAGTGCAATAAGAAAATCAGAGCTCCGTAGTTCGTGGAACTAAGACGGAAAAGAAAGAAAGAATTGATTAGGTTGCCAAAAAGGCGAAGAAAATTACTTGAATAGAAAGAGTGTGACATTAACCAATAAATGATAATTTAGCCAAAAATAGTAAGAATGTGACATTATCCAATAGATGGTGAGTAGCCTAAAAGAGAAAGAGAAAGGTTGTTTGTATAGTGAAGACATGGTCTGAACCGAAGGATGCTAATATAGAGATGTATGATTTTGCCAGAGTCTGTAATTTTACAAGGAAGAAAAAGAAGTTTATCAGGGTCTATAACGCTACAAGGTAGAATGAAAGGTTTTCCAGAGTCTGTAACTCTATAGGCAGAAAGAAATTGCCAAAGTCTATAACTCTATATGGCAAAGAGAAATGTATGCCAGAGTTTATAGCTCTATAGGCATAATGAATGATTACCAGAGTTTGTAACTCTACAGGGAAAAATAAATAAATGGTAGAGTCTATCACTTCATAAGACTGCAAGAGATTGCCAGAGTTTGTAACTCTACAGGGTAAAAAGATTGTCAGAGTCTGTAACTCTACAGGGAAAGAAAACGAATGTCAGAGTATGTAACTCTATAAGGAAAAAGTGATAGGATGTGTAAGAGTCTGTAACTTTATCGGCGGAGAGAAATGTTGCTAGTTTGTAACTCCATAAGGCAGAAAGAGATTGCTAGAGTATGTAACTCTATAGGTAGAATAAATGAGTGCTAAAGTTTGTAACTCTGCAAGGTTTAATGAAAGAAATTGATTCAAAGATGGGTGTTAACCACGAGGTGATTTACCCAAATGATATGGAGTTATCAAAGAAGAGTATGATACTTGATCTAAAGAAAGGGTGTGGCATGTGAAACAATGGTATTGAAATGCTGAAGTGTTGAATGGTTGATGTGTTTGCCTGAAGAAGACTTGTCAATTACCTGATTCGAATTGCACTAAAGTCTATGAGTAGAGATGAATACTTTGAGCAACTAGGTTATTCATCCCGTACCCAAAGACATTCAGAATGAGGATATAAATTTCTCCCTCTCACCCCTCCTCTACTGCTTAAAGCTCATGTTATGTAATCCCCATCATAACTAACAAGTTGCTAAAGAAGATTCTTTTTGATTGGTCCTGATGATGAAATGTTGCTCGTGAAGAAAGAGACATGACAATCACTTGATTCAAATTGCACTAAAGTCTATGAGTAGAGGTGAATACTCTGAGCAACTAGGTCATTTGTCTCATACCTAAAGATATTCAGAATGAGGATATGAATGCTCCCTCTCACCCTTTCTCTACCGCTTAAGGCTTATGACGCACAATTCAAATCATAATTGACAAGTGTTGATATATAACCTTTGTTGTTCTTGAATAGTAGTCTAGTGTTCAGTCTGTCTGCAATGCCTTGACTTGATTGAAGTGTGAGTCTTGAACTTGAATTGAAGTATTGAGATCCAAAGCAACTTTAGTATAGGGGATTAGTCTTGTCAAGTGATCAAGAGACTTTTGATCACTTGAATAGACTGAGGGAATATACATATGTCAAAGGATTTAATTGATTGAAGCGAACTTTGATCAACTTAATCAATAGGGATGAAATCAGTTGACAAATCATGCACAAGGAATTAATGACCTAAAACCCTATTGATTGATAAAATTAAACTAATCTTCTAATTTTAAAAAATAGCATAGAACTAAGGGAACATGACAATGTTATTGATTATCATTTGACTACAAAATTAATCCTAAAAAGATCAATATTCTAACAAAATACCTAATTATGATTAAAATTCAATTAAATCTAAAAGAATAAGGAACAATTAATTATATCATTATTCTAAAATATGAATAAAAACATTTGTTTATTTTCTAATCATTTTTATCAGAAAAAACAAATACAAAAAATAATAAAAAAAGAAAATGTAAAAGCAAAAAAGAAAAAAGAAAAAAAAGGAAGAGTGGGGTTTATTACTGGAAATATGGTGTAGATAGTGTTTGGGGCGTAAGGGCCCATCAGCAGGCCCACATGGTTTTAGTTGTTTCAGCAGGTGGGGTGTGGAAGAATTCAGGGTGTATGCTAAGCAGAAATGCGTGGGCCTAAGGGGAAGAGGCCTAATACGAATTAGAGTGAGAATCGGGGGATCCAACTTATTCACAACCAATTCACAAATTTCACGTGTTCATGTCTATTCAAATAGCTCACCCTGTCTCCACCTGAGAAACAAACCCTGCCACGTCGGAGTTCGCTACCGGCGGCGACGGAGACCTGAATCACATGAATCCTACACATAATCCCTTCGTCTCAACATCCTAAATCCCAATCCCATATCAATTACACTCAATTTCTAACCAAAAGGATTATCCGAAATGAATCAAGCACGAAACCTAGTTTGCAGACACTCAATTTCTGGTTTGTATATGTTATGCTAAATGAATGATATGAATGAGTGAAGCAACATGATTAATGCATGGTGATGATTTGTCCAATGGTTGACCAAATGCTCATGTGGTGGGAAGTGGGGAATTTAAGGCTAGAATAAACTTCATAAAGACGTGATTCCCCGACACCTACTTCAGACTAGACAATTGTTGATACACCTCTGCACTTGTTTTGAAACATTGAGAGAACTTGTACCTTTGTAGTCTACCTCTGCCCCAATTTGTTGGATATCTGCATGAATTGCCCCATTCACAAGTTATGAAGCAGTCTTGTCATAGGAAGATCTTAATTTGACTTGCCCCAGTGTCTTGAAACTGTATGCCTCTGACTAACTGTCTCTTGGAATGGTTGATGATGACTTCTTTTTCTTCTTCTTTTTAAAAAAAAACTTCAAAAAAAATTGATTAAAATTATTATTCTTAGATGGTTTAAATTAGTTTAAATTGATATTTAAATTTGCCCGCTTACATAGAATTAGGCCAATAAAATCAATCCCAAAATAAAATGAAAGACCAAAATACATTACAAAAAATTTAAAATAGAGAAAAGAAAAACTGGATTTTAAAAAGAGATTAAAACTTCAATGTCTTAAATAGAGTAAATCAAAAGTACATTTAAGAAAATAAAAAGAAAAACTATTATTTTTTGTCACTATCCATAAATGGTAATGTTTGCACCGTGGCAAACATATGCCTATGAGGGGCTATGAGGGGATAGACCCAAGTGATCTATTAATCCATCACAGATCCAATGGATCCAAAGTGTTGAAAGTTTATTCTAAAAGGGAAAGGTAGATCCCTATAGCATACTCTTTTGCAGAATCTAGGGATTGTTTCCCTTTCTGTAAACTTTGCATTTGATCACAAATAATATACAAAACTCATCTCTCTTCTAATTTGTACATGTTCTAGTGTATTTTCTGTTCCAGGTTCCTAACAGGAAGCTTCAGAGGATGTTGGTAGTCATGGATTTATTCCAAATGCATCTCAATTTTATATTCAACATATAATGGTAAAATCACATGGTCTTATGTCACCATAGTTGAAGTTTGCTACATTATAAAATAATTACACTGTGCTATACTACTACTTAGAAAGATAACATTGAAGAATACTTATTCACTGAAAACATAATTCAATAACTAAGACATTAACACTCAAAATAAACTATATATATAATATGAGAAAGACTTCTACTTATGAATAATAAGCTTCTGCAGCACATATTGCTTTTTCCTCTAAAACTCTAGTTAGGGAAGGAGCATTCCGAAAACTTGTTTAGCTCTTCTGCCTGCTGGGTCGCAAAAAGTTAACTCACTTGGCTTACTTGTGAAACAAGTTTACTTAATTTCTTTTTCTCTGTTTGAATAAATTCAACAATTAATTTTATAGCTGAATCAGGTCTTTCCAAATGAGGAATATGCCCACAATCGGGTATTTGACGTAGAACTGCATCAGGTAATTCACAGTGTAGTTGCTGCAAGAATAAAAGTTTAATAGTCAACTTCACTTGCAGTATTTACGTAAAATATTGTTCCCTAGCAAGCGTCCAATAAACGGGGAAAATATTGTTAATCACATGCTATATGATAACTAACCACTGCAAGCTTATTGCTGACTATACGGTCATTTTCACCCCATATTATCAGTGTTTTCTGCTTTACCTGTTAAACAAATTCAAAACATATTACTGAGAAGGAAATCAAGCTTCGGGAAATAAGATGAATTTATTTTTCTATGCAAACTGATACTTTTTTCAAGCCCAAATTTCAACCTCAATTGATGAAGACATACTTTTAATTGTTTTCCTAACAAAAATGGGGCTATGTTTTCATTTTGGTTTAGTGTGCGTGTAACTTGAGTCCAGAAACATAATACAGGTAGAAAAACTACCTTGTAACTTCAGCATGTGTCATTAATGGTGATCAATGACAACATTCCGAACAATTCATGGCCTGTTTCTATTAAATTCGGGAGCTCTAATGTATAAAAATTGTAAAATTAATGTATAAAGAACTTAAAAACTTCAATAAGGAAGTGAGATTATAACCACATACACCTAAAGCCTCATACAAAAATAAGCTTTTGATTTCATTAAGATTTAAAATATAACAACGATTAAGCCTTATCGTTGTAGGTAGGGTCGGCTGCATTCAACAAAATCACAGTACTAAATGAAAACAATACAGTTAACAAACATACAATATTTTCAATGCTAAAAAATTGACTAGCAGCCAACAAGAAAGTGATTACTGTCATCATACCCCATGGTCAGAAGGTCCGATGCGAAGAATCATATTTCAAAGTATTCATTTGTTTCAAAGGGGAAGATGCATCCCAAACTCCATGAAAATAACATAAAATGTTGCATATACCTTTCTTATGAGGGAAGCAATTTTGTAACCGCCACTAGTCATAAAATCAACAGTAGCATCATCCCACCAAGGCAATAAGCAATGTAAACGGCCCACCTATAAAGATGATGCCAAGTTATCAAAGAGAACAAGTACCTAATGTCACAATCTGAAGACAAAGATGCAAAAACATGTCATAGAAAACCATAATTTTAAGGACAGGGAAACTCACATTAGTCCCATCAAGGATGGTGTGTAAGGGCATGTTAGTGAAGGTCAAATAGTTGGCATATAAGCGCAACGGAAGGCTCTTCAATAAATATACCTGATTCAAACAGTGTCAACAGTGAATTATAATGATGATCAGCAATTTGGTTTTAAGGTTTTAGTAAGATGGATATATTTACCCCAGCATAGGCTACCGATCTAGGCAAGGTTGCTAAGTTTCCAGTTCCCTCTGCATATACACTAGCATCAATCAAAATAAGTTTTTCCACCTGAAAAGATGATTTACAAATAAATCCCCAGAGTCATTTGATGAACTTCTTTTAGGAGATGATTTTCTCACAAACTGTGCCGTGGTGGATATTAAGAATTAAATTTATTTGATGGCACATACAGCTTCTGGATAATTAACTGCAAAATCAATTGCAACAGCAGAGCCGAGGCTTGGTCCAACTAATATCATTGGCCTTCTGATGTAGGACTTCCAAAACTGCAAAAGATAAATACAACTAACCTTCAACAAAGTGTGTAACAATGGGAGGAAAATATGAGACATTGAAAGAAATTGATGATCGATGAAGATAGAAAATTCTTTAGATGATTGTTTTTAAACAATTCAAGCCTATAATTTAACTGATTTGTCACCCCAATCTACATAATTTGGTAAAAGGCATTGTTGACAAATGGCGATGTTATAGCGTAGAGGATTTTGAACAAATTATTATTCTTTTGCGATATCTTAATTAGTATAAAATGTTGTCAAATAGCTGTTGTAATGGCGCTATAGCATTGTTTTTGCGGCAGAATTTACACAAACCGCTATTTTCCATGATTCGCGATTGTTAACAGTGATACAAGGTTTGATATACACACAGGGATACAAGAGATGCATTCAAGCTAAGGAAACACAATAACCTGGTAAAAGTGATTGCGCTTTGATACCACGTCACAAGGAGGAAGATTTTCTGATGGATAAAAGAAAAATTAGAGTTGAAAGCATAAAAAACCTCAAAAAGAAAGGGGTAAACAAACAAGATACAATAGGCAAAGTAATAAAACAAACCTAAATCAGAGAAACCCCAACCAAGAATATCGACTGCCCAGGTCTCGAAACCAGATTCTTCAAGCAATGGGTATCCATATCTCCATTCTAAACACGAACTGAACAATAAGACGGCATGAAAATTCAGGCTCAACTTAATCATAAAATGTCTTAAACAAATTTCGTCTCTTGCAAATATTAAGCACCTATCGAAACCGTGTAGAAGAACAACCGGCGGCTCCTTGCTCTGCACCAACGGCTTCACACAACTGCTCATGATTGGGTTTTCTGCAAAGCTAACCTAATCATGTCATACGGAACAAATCACACATTAATCAACTGCAAGAATTAGTTCTGAGAAAGGCCAAAGAAAGAAAAAGTAATTTTGTTAACCGTATATAATAATTCCACCAACCATGGTACCGCAATAAATTTGACAAGATCCATTGCATCTCAAAACTTTCAACCTAGAACTATACAGTGTGGTGGGACAAACCTATTTTTTTACACTAGAATGTATGAGAATTGACCTTACACACCACTGGGCCAAGCACATTTTATAACCACAAACAAAATTCTATTATTGTTTGTCAAGAATTTGGGAGTAATGTAGAAAGACCCATAATAAATAACAACAACCACCACCACCACCACCACCACCAAACAAATGCACCCAATTTCACCCAATTACAGATTCAACAAATTTCCAGGTCTCAAATCCAAACCCTCAAAAAACCTTCAATAACAGAATATTTTGAAATCAAAGATACTTTCACTAATTGAAGCATATAAATAGTATTTAAAAGAAAAAAAGTGAATCACATGAATGATTGAATAGAACATAAATGTACGAAAATCTGTGTAAGTAACAATAAAGTGAATTTAAATAGCGGTACAAGTACATGATTATTAATTTGAGTTAATGATTAAACCGTACAGACTTAACTTGAAACAGTGAATTTAATTTATAGTAGCATAAAGAGAGAGAAATAGTGAATTACAGGGACGGGTAATCTTTGAATCCGCATTGCAAATTTTCTAGCAAAAGGATCCTTGATAGTGTGAATTTGTTTAGGAAGAAAAGGAGGGAAAGGTTGAGAAGGAGAAGAAGAAGAAGAAGAAAAAACAGTGAAAGGTTTGAGTTTGAAGGTGGTGGTGCGGGGTAATGTAGAAGAAGAAGAAGAAGGAGGAAAAGGTTGAGAAAAAAGTGAAAGCATTGTTGTTGAGAAATAGTAGTAAGGTTTAGAGAAAGGAGGAATGAGAGGTCGGTGTTATGGTTTTAGCGGAGCAGAGTGAACAGAAGAGAGACGTCATGGGTGTCAGTCATGCAAGGAAAGGCCCAGCCGAGCAAATTGTCACCCGTCCCCTTCTTCCTTAACTAGCTACTCGATACTTCTTACTATCTCACTTCAATATTTATTGCTCTTGTAAACTAAAATATTCCTTCGCGCTACTTTAAAATGTTGAATTTTATTGTTAGCTATCATTTTTATTATTATTTTTTAATACATAATTAATAACAAACTCGTGTCAACGAATGGAGTATGATTTTGGGTGGAATATGATTTTTGATGCGTATTTATTTGTAGACTGTCGTAAAAATAAAAATTTGAAAAAAAGAATAAATTTAAGAATAATAGTAAATTTAAATTAAAATAGTAATACATGTCGAAGATGAAAGATAAACAATAATATTAGGAATAATATGATTAAAAATAAAAAGAGTTAAATATATAACACCCTCTGCAATGTAAGCGAGATTCGTTTTAGCCCTTGTAAACGATTTTTTTTTGTTCACCCTCGTAATACCAAGATTCCCTCTGTAAGGCCCTCGTGTGCACTATTTCAACCCAGATTCCCTTATTTTTTCAGTGTGGCATATATGATAATGTTAGGTGAATTAAATTTTCATTTTATTAGTGCGCGTGGAATTTCATTAACCAGGTGGATTAATTTTTTTTCTTCATACTTTGAAAGTGTGTTATTTAATTCACATGTAAATGTTAGGGTTTTAGAAAAATCCCAAATCAGGTAACTTGTGTTGGTTGAAGACGAAGACGAATACGAAGGTTGGTTGAAGGTGAAGACGAACACGAATGTTGTTTGTGTTCTCTGTTGAAGACGACATTGAAGCTTATCATGTCTGAGGTAGGTTTTTTGAATTTTCTTCTCTTCCAATATCTGAGATTCTTTTGGTTGAAGACGGTATTGAGATCTAAATGTTGTTTCAAATCCATTTCATAGAATGTGTAACATTTTAATGTGAGTTTTACCATGGGTGAATTTATATTGGTCAAGCAGAATGACATCATTTACAAATGGGTGTTGATACGCATGTGTATGGGCAACACATAGACAAATGGACAACAGGAAACATTCGTAAGTTGGTGAATATGTGGAGTTATAAAGAAGCAACTTATAGGTTGTGGACGATAATTCTGGAAATGGATGAGAATTTCTTTTAGATAACGAAGGATGATGATGCATATGATTTTGCTGCATATGCTTGTGAAACTCAAGTTGATGTAGACATATTTGTGGAACATGATGTTGATGACATATAACTAAGAGTAAGGTTCCTAAGTATGTTAATGGTGATATATGTGAAAGGATTAGATGATGAGGTGGTTGAAAGGTTAGATGATAGTGAGGATGATAGAGCCATTGCTCTTGTAGATGGATTTGGTGGAGTTGATGTAATTATACCTATAAATCAAGGGGAGATAGTTGCAGAATTACTATATAGGCCCAACAAGAAAACTGAAGATGATGAATATTATAGTGATGAATTGGACAACTCAGATCCAGATGAATCTGGTGATAAAGAATGACCCAAGTTTGAAAGGTTTAGGAAAGAGCAGCTCAATAAGGACTATAAATTTAAGTGGGGTATGAAATTTAATTCTCTTGTTGACTTTAGAGAGAAAATTTGTGAGTGGTCGGTGTTAAATGGTAGGGAAATTACCTTTGTAAAAAATGAGAGTTATAGGGTAAGGGTAGAATGCAAGGCTAAATGTGATTTTTTAGTTTTATGCTATAAACTGGTCCACAAGCATACATATGATATTAAAATATTGGTGGATACCCACACATGTGCTAGGATTTTGAATAATAGATATGTAAGCTCAAAATGGATGGCCAAGGCTGTAGTCAAGAGAATGCAAGCATCTGAAATAATGAGAATCTGTGATATTATGCAAGATATCAAACAAAATTTCTATGTAGGTATTAGTGTTGCTACAACATGGAGGGAAAAGTTGATAGCAAAGAAAATTATTGAAAGGGAATGCTGACAAGCAATATGCAAATCTATGAAGGTAAGTTGCTGAGTTAAGAAGGGTTAATCCTGGGAATATTGTGAAGATGAATGTTGAACGACCATTGCCATCGATACAACCAAGGTTTGGCTTATTTTACTTATGTTTTGATGGTTGCAAGAAGGGTTTCATAAATGGATGTAGATCATTTGTTGGAGTTGATGGATGTCATCTCAAGACCAAATATGGTGGAAAACTTCTAATTGTTGTGGGTAGGGTTCCCATGATCAATACTTCCCATTGGCATTTGGTGTTGTTGAAACTGAAACAAAGGAGAGTTGGAGGCAGTTTCTACAATTATTGATGGAAGATATTGGACAAGAAAGAAGATGTGTATTCATATCTGTCATACCCCAAAATTTGCCCGTTAATCTTGCAAAACATTTGTCTAAGGCACTCCAACTTATTCTGCAAGTCACTGACCTTAAGGGAACAAAAGCCCAGCTCACAACAGGCCCAATTCAGAAAAGGCCCAAACTAGCTTGCTCGCTAGGCGAGCAACTCCTTCGCCTAGCGAAGCTTGCGAATACCAGAATTGTTGGGCTTCATTCTGAGCCCATTAGGTCACAAATTGCCTGCTCGCTAGGCGAGCAAATCCTTCGCCTAGCGAACCTTCGCTACACGCTCACCTAGCGAAGTTTGCGAATATTAGAATTTTTGGGCTTCATTCTGAGCCCATTAGGTCACAACAAGAGCATTATAAATACCGACACTTCAGCCACGAAAAAGACGGACGAAGACGGACGAAGACGGACGAAGACGGACGAAGACGGACAGAAACCCTGGCATAGAAACCCTGCTAATCCAGAGAATTCAGAAGAAGGAAACCCTGAAGGCAGCTCATCCGCACCGAAGCTACCGCCGCCCAAACTCAATCTGATACCCAGAGTGATCAGTCCCTTTCAACCTTGCAATTGCAAACAGGTTTGCGCATCACTACTGTTCTATGTTTCCAATCGGTAATCTTTACATACGTAATGCATCATGATTAAATTTTTGGATATGTAATTTGATTTCACATGTGAACTTAAGTATGCCTGAATATCCTAAATGTTTGTCCATGCTATTCCTGTAATTATATGCCATAAAGTTCAAGGTTTCTGAGATAGTGTTGTTGTCAAATTCAAAACCCGTAGCCGCTCGCTAGCACATCGCTAAGCGAGCCTGTGGCGAGCACTCGCTAAGCCTTCGCTAGGCGAAGCAGGAGCGAACGGGACAGTGGCTGTTTTGTTTCTTTTCTGTTCTGCCTTACGTTTGTCTAATCAAGGTTTATGATAATTCTGCATTATTTGGCCTGACCTTATGACTGTTGTGTTTATTTTGTGGTGCAATTTTCAATTGTACTTTATCTCAATATTCTAACCCGCGTGCTGAATTGTGTAAAGGCTTACATATTCCCGAGGAAACGGCCGGCTAGGTATTCCACTTTATGTGTGGGATACCCTTATGGAGATGGATTCTAAATTACTTAATTTTAATATGGAGATTCATCCTAAATTACCTAGCTGATTTTAATGTATTGATTTCATCGATTTTAATGTAGACCTAATTACTTAATCGATTACGGCTATCTAATTAATTGTAAAACTTTGCCTTTAAATATGCGATCTTGGACCTCTCTTTGTTACCCTACGATATTACGGTATTATGGTCATGTCCCGCGAATGTGAGGACGCACTTAGCAAAGACCCTTCGGTTAAATCATCATAGTCCCTCGAATGTTGCCTTTGTCCCTCGATGACCCTTCGGTGTAGCCTACGGTTAAATGATGATAGTCCCTTCGAATGCTAAGGTATCCTCACAAATGTTGCCTTCAATGACCAATCGGTGACCCTACGATGACCCTTTTACATCCAAAGGATAAAACTACTTATTTCTCAATAGTAAGGACAGTTTTACCCTCATAAGGATAGGAAATGCCCATAAAGACCTTGGGTAGGTATAACTCCTAAATGCTTGCTCACAACTAAAACTACTTTTCACACCTCACACTTTTCAAAACCTCCATTAGAAAATCACCACTTGGCATACATTCGTACTAGAATCATTGTCAAGTTATATTTTTCTAAACAACTTTCTAAACTAAACGAGATAACCACTTTGTATACATTCATACAAGAATCATTACAAAGTTAAATTCTCTTTTCAAAACATTTTCTAAACACTTCACAACCACTTTTTCCAGACAACCATAAGTGATCAAGCAATTAAGAGCCTATGGATAACCATGGATACAAAGGGTGCTAACACCTTCCCTTTGTATAATGTACCTCCCGAACCCAAAATCTAAATTAAGGTCTTTCCTGTTCTTTTCCACCTTTCCTTATTGGATAAAAGAAAAGTCGGTGGCGACTCTTGCTATCCGCGACATTTGCTTTACAAAGCAAAAACACATAAAGTCAGTTCACCGTATGACAGAACTGGCGACTCTGCTGGGGATACCTTAAAAAGAGAGGTTACCTTAAAAACAAGATCACTTATTTAAATTGTCTGATTTACTTTTAAGGGATTGCTTGGGTATTTTATGCTTGAGTGAAAGATCCTACACCCGGATCTAGTGTACCTTAGGTAAGTAGCAATAGATCATCGCGACTATCCGGCGTATACTGGAATGGTTAAAATGATGGCTACGGTTAATGTGACACTTTGGATGTCCTGATGTTCCTCATGTTTACTTGAGGAAAAATTTGGCTTCCGCGTGGTGTCATCGAAGCATTAACCAGACCTTTAGAACCCTAATTGACTCATCCTAGCCATTAGAAAGTAGTGAGATAACTGGTTTCGGTTCCGACTGAGGTTGGTTGAGACTCGATACTACACTCCTTGAGATTGGACTTTAGGGAAGCTTTGGTCAACCACTTGGTGTTGCACTAAAGTGGACTTAAAGGAAGGTCAATGATTGGAGATCCTTCTAGAACCCGGTTACTATTCTAGGACAGGTTGAACCAACCAAACTTCAGTGGGGAGGGTACTTACCTATGGAACTCATGCAAGCCTTAAAACTTAGGAATGATGATTGTGTGACTTGCTTGTGCTTGTTATTTACATAACATCATAACATCATAACATCATGACATCATGGCATTGTACTAACCATTTCAAGGATTTCAAACATTGAAAACATTTCATACATAGCATCACATACATTGCATAACAGGTACTCTAAAAGGGATCAATGTTCTCACGGTTTTCCTCCAAACAGAAAAATGGCCCTCGAACAAATTGTCAAGGATCTCCAGGCTCAGAATGCTCAACTCCAGGAGATGATCTTGATCTTATCCAAGGGGCAGGAGGAACTGAAGGCTCTCTTGCTCGAGCAGAAGAAAGACAAGAAACCTGTAAGTTACATCAACCCGGGAAGAAGGCTTAAAGGACAGGCCGCAGGAATCAAGATCAGAATGCCAGAGGATCAAGAAGAGGTAACAGAGAATGAGTCAGAAGAGGAGAATGTTGATCTCTTCAACCCTGAGGACGACGATGAAGATTACGAGAATGAGCTGTACTCTCCAAAAGAGGATAAGTACAAATTGCTAGAAGAACGTATGCTAGCTATGGAAGGCCAGAAGGCGCCCGGTCTGGATTTCGAAAGCTTGGGTTTAGTCTCTGATGTGGTCATTCCTCGCAAATTCAAGATCCCCATTTTCACTATATACGACGGGGCATCTTGTCCTCAGATGCATCTGAGAGCTTATGTGAGAAAGATTCAGCCGTATACCACTGATAGGAAACTATGGATCAATTTCTTCCAAGAGAGCCTGTCTGGCACACAGTTAGAATGGTACTATCAGCTCGAGAGCTCTGACATCCGCACCTGGACTGATTTAGCGATAGCTTTCTACAAGCACTACCAGTATAATTCTGAATTAGCGCCTACTCGGCTACAGTTGCAGAATATGACTATGGGATCTAAAGAAAGCTTCAAAGAATATGCTCAAAAATGGAGAGATTTGGCTAGCAGAGTCAAACCCCCTATGACTGATCGAGAATTAGTGGACATGTTCATGAGCACACTGACTGGTCCATTCTACAGCCATCTATTGAGAAGTTCCTCATCGGGTTTCACTGAACTTATATTAACAGGTGAGCATGTTGAACGCGACATTCGAAGTGGAAAAATATAGGCGGCTACCTCTGATCCTCCGGAGACTCCTAATGTCATCTCTACTCCTCTGCCTAATCATGACGAGACTGTCAATGCTATGGAAGATACTGATAACGATTATGACTTGGATAGCTGGATTTTCCCAACAATTGGTGACAGACTCAAAATTGGAAGGCTGAAGACACTATCCTGATTTTCTTTAGTCAGGAGTAATTGTTATTGCTCATCTAATGTATCAAATTTGGTTAAATGTTTTGTCATTTTCATAAGCATATTCACATTCAATGAATCAATGGATTTTTTGCATTCAAATATTGCGCTCTTTATCTTTCCTGTCATCTTTTAAACAAAGCTATGTTTTCTTGCACACACTCACGTAACAATTTGCCGATCCATATCCACTCTGGATCCTGTTGGTAATAACTCTGCTACTGTTCATTATGACTTTGAAAATCCGATCTACCAAGCCGAGGATGGAAGTGAGGAAGATTGTGAAGTACCTGAGAACTTGCCAGACTACTGCAAGAAGAAAGGACTATTCAGCCGCACGAGGCATCGATCGAAATTGTGAATCTGGACCACGTCGCCCGATCTATCTCCCATTTGACTGCTACTTGCAAACCCATCTTCAAATTACTGAGAACAGTCAAGAGATGATGAATGTCAGGAAGCTTTTTGACAAAATCAAGAAGTATCTCCTATCACCTGTTGAAGGAAGACCTCTAATCATGTATTCGACCGTGTTAGAAAATCCAATAGGGGGTGCTGGGGCAACATGACGAGTCTGGTCGAAAAGAGCATGCCATATACTACCTTAGCAAAAAGGTACTGACTGTGAAACAAGATACTCACAGCTCGAGAAAGCTTGTTATGCTTCGGCTTAGGCTGCTCGCCGACTAAGACAGTATATGTTGAATCATACCACTTTATTGATTTCTAAGATGGATCTCATCAAATATACATTTGGAAAACCTGCTCTCTCCAATTTGAACAACCAGATGATTACTGAACTCTGCACGCAGTTCAAAATGACACACCATAACTCTTCTCCGTACCGGCCAAAGATGAACGGCGCCGTGGAGGCTGCTAATAAGAATATTAAGAAGATTATACGAAAGATGACAGTGACGTACAAAGACTGGCATGAAATGTTACCATTTACTCTTTATGGTTATCGCACTTCAGTGCGCACTTCGACAGGGGCAACTCCCTTCTCTTTAGTCTACGGAATGGAAGTCGTTTTACTGGTGGAGGTTCAGATTCCCTCTCTAAGAATCATGAAAGAGATAGGTTTAGACGAGGATGAATGGATCCAAACTCGACTCGATCAGATAAATTTGATTGATGAAAAGAGACTTGCGGCTGTTTGTCATGGGCAGATATATCAGAAGCGCATGACCCAGGCATTTAACAAAAGGGTCAAGAGACGGGTGTATCAAATCGGCGACTTGGTAATAAAGCGTATCATTCTACCACAAATTGATCCCAGGGGCAAATTGACTCCCACATACGAAGGGCCATTTGTAATTAAGAAGGTATTCTCTGGTGGAGCCATGATGCTTGCTACAGTGGATGACGAAGACTTCCCGCATCCTGTGAATACGGACATAGTTAAAAAAAATACTACGCAGGCACACCCGGCAAGTCGAAAACCTGAAAAGGCGGCTTGGGCAAAAAAGGGTATCCTGATGGACTGAAAACCTGAAAAGGCGGTCCAGGCAAAAATTAGGGATTAAAGCGTATGACTATGTCCCGTTCTCAGTCAGCTTCACCCAAGTTCCAAGGACTAAACAAGCTAATCACTTTTATCCGACCGCAAGGGAGATGAGATACTTGAAGACATAATGACAGTAGTGGAATTAAAATCAATAGGACTTTTTCTGCATAGCTTTCTCTTTATTTTCTTGACAATTTCCTCTTACTAGGATTTCTGTCTCTTTGTACACAGATTACCTGTTTATAGGCCCTCTTTCAAATCAATATAATTTTATTTCCAAAAAGATGCTTTTGTTTTTACTTTTTCTGTTTTGTTTGCATAAACGTCCATTGATTTAATTTGAATTGATATATGCATTTGAATATGATTGATGTTTACCGGAAAAACATGCATGAAATAGCAATAACAATTACTGAAAGACTTTAGGGTCGAAGATAAGGTCTAACCATGCTTTCCAACAAGTCCGGTTACAAATCCTGTTCCCCAACAAAAAAACTGGCTATTTCCAGAAGAGGTCGGCATCACCAGACAGACTGGTCATCTCTTTTATCCCCAGCCGGGCTCTGTTGAGTATTTCCACCATCAGACAGAAGTCAAGTACCCCCAGCTGAGAAAGGGTCATCGTTACAAATATCTCCAACCAGAAGACTGAGATTTATTTCCCCAGTGGAGTCCTCGGGAAGAACTTTTCAGATGCATAATTCATTCATTACATCATTTCACAGCATACGCATGCATACATTGTTCGCATTTATTTTCACAAGCATAAAACATCTCATGCATCATGACATGGCATGAGGCTAACCTTTTTTCAGGTTAATTATCCTCCCGATATAGTCAAAACAAAGGTTCATTCAGACGGACACCCTTATCGGTTACATTCGAGATTCAACTACATCTTTCAGATATACTCCATGTCAACATTCATTCTGACATCCTCCTAACGATGGCATCTATAAGCCCATCCCAGACATTTATTGCAAATACAACATATACAAATATCATCGGATATAGCCTAACGGACGGCTCATTCTGCTCAGAGACGGTCTAATGTACGACCCAGTTAGACCTTCAAGTCCTCAGATGCTACCTAGTGTACGGTACATTTCTGAAGTGTAGTCTAGCGTACGACTACCCCTTTCATCATCAGATTCAGCCTAACGGACGACTCATTCTGCTCAGAGACGGTCTAATGTACGACCCAGTTAGACCTTCAACTACTCCAATACGGTCTAATTTACGACCCAGTTAGACCTTCAAGTCCTCAGATGCTACCTAGTGTATGGTACATTTCTGAAGTGTAGTCTAGCGTACGACTACCCCTTTCATCATCAGATTCAGCCTAACGGACGGCTCATTCTTCTCAGAGACGGTCTAATGTACAACCCATTTAGACCTTCAACTACTCCAATACGGTATAATTTACGACCCAGTTAGACCTTCAAGTCCTCAGATGCTATCTAGCGTACGGTACATTCTGAAGTGTAGTCTAGCGTATGACTACCCCTTTCGTCATCAGAAACAGCCTAACGGACGGCTTATTCCGCAACTTAGATACGATCTAGCGTAGGATCCATTCTGATTTTTCATCCCCAGCGAAGTCATCTGCCTAATGAACACCTCACTCTGCTATTCAGATATGGTCTAGCGTGTGATCTATTCTGATCCCTTATCCCCAACAGTGTATAACACACTCTGACTCCCCAGCGAAGTCGACAAGGGGGGACTCACGATACGGTCTAGCGAATGACCCGGTATGACACCCATGTCTTCAGATATCGTCTAACATACGACACAATCCGAAGCTCTCATCATCAAACTTCCTGGATGGCATCTTTAAGCCCATCTCCATCAAGACTAATTGACAAGTGCAAATTTTTGGGGCATTCTAGTGTTCAATAATCTTCCACCTCCAGACCACGAATGGCATGCACGCCATCCTAACTCTCTCGGTTCAAGAATATTGAACAGGGGCAGCTGTCATACCCCAAAATTTGCCCGTTAATCTTGCAAAACATTTGTCTAAGGCACTCCAACTTATTCTGCAAGTCACTGACCTTAAGGGAACAAAAGCCCAGCTCACAACAGGCCCAATTCAGAAAAGGCCCAAACTAGCTTGCTCGCTAGGCGAGCAACTCCTTCGCCTAGCGAAGCTTGCGAATACCAGAATTGTTGGGCTTCATTCTGAGCCCATTAGGTCATAAATTGCCTTCTCGCTAGGCGAGCAAATCCTTCGCCTAGCGAACCTTCGCTACACGCTCGCCTAGCGAAGTTTGCGAATATCAGAATTTTTGGGCTTCATTCTGAGCCCATTAGGTCACAACAAGAGCATTATAAATACCGGCACTTCAGCCACGAAAAAGACGAACGAAGACGGACGAAGACGGACAGAAACCCTGGCATAGAAACCCTGCTAATCCAGAGAATTCAGAAGAAGGAAACCCTGAAGGCAGCTCATCCGCACCGAAGCTACCGCCGCCCAAACTCAATCTGATACCCAGAGTGATCAGTCCCTTTCAACCTTGCAATTGCAAACAGGTTTGCGCATCACTACTGTTCTATGTTTCCAATCGGTAATCTTTACATACGTAATGCATCATGATTAAATTTTTGGATATGTAATTTGATTTCACATGTGAACTTAAGTATGCCTGAATATCCTAAATGTTTGTCCATGCTATTCCTGTAATTATATGCCATAAAGTTCAAGGTTCCTGAGATAGTGTTGTTGTCAAATTCAAAACCCGTAGCCGCTCGCTAGCACATCGCTAAGCGAGCCTGTGGCGAGCACTCGCTAAGCCTTCGCTAGGCGAAGCAGGAGCGAACGGGACAGTGGCTGTTTTGTTTCTTTTCTGTTCTGCCTTACGTTTGTCTAATCAAGGTTTATGATAATTCTGCATTATTTGGCCTGACCTTATGACTGTTGTGTTTATTTTGTGGTGCAATTTTTAATTGTACTTTATCTCAATATTCTAACCCGTGTGCTGAATTGTGTAAAGGCTTACATATTCCCGAGGAAACGGCCGGCTAGGTATTCCACTTTATGTGTGGGATACCCTTATGGAGATGGATTCTAAATTACTTAATTTTAATATGGAGATTCATCCTAAATTACCTAGCTGATTTTAATGTATTGATTTCATCGATTTTAATGTAGACCTAATTACTTAATCGATTACGGCTATCTAATTAATTGTAAAACTTTGCCTTTAAATATGCGATCTTGGACCTCTCTTTGTTACCCTACGATATTACGGTATTATGGTCATGTCCCGCGAATGTGAGGACGCACTTAGCAAAGACCCTTCGGTTAAATCATCATAGTCCCTCGAATGTTGCCTTTGTCCCTCGATGACCCTTCGGTGTAGCCTACGGTTAAATGATGATAGTCCCTTCGAATGCTAAGGTATCCTCACAAATGTTGCCTTCAATGACCAATCGGTGACCCTACGATGATCCTTTTACATCCAAAGGATAAAACTACTTATTTCTCAATAGTAAGGACAGTTTTACCCTCATAAGGATAGGAAATGCCCATAAAGACCTTGGGTAGGTATAACTCCTAAATGCTTGCTCACAACTAAAACTACTTTTCACACCTCACACTTTTCAAAACCTCCATTAGAAAATCACCACTTGGCATACATTCATACTAGAATCATTGTCAAGTTATATTTTTCTAAACAACTTTCTAAACTAAACGAGATAACCACTTTGTATACATTCATACAAGAATCATTACAAAGTTAAATTCTCTTTTCAAAACATTTTCTAAACACTTCACAACCACTTTTTCCAGACAACCATAAGTGATCAAGCAATTAAGAGCCCATGGATAACCATGGATACAAAGGGTGCTAACACCTTCCCTTTGTATAATGTACCTCCCGAACCCAAAATCTAAATTAAGGTCTTTCCTGTTCTTTTCCACCTTTCCTTATTGGATAAAAGAAAAGTCGGTGGCGACTCTTGCTATCCGCGACATTTGCTTTACAAAGCAAAAACACATAAAGTCAGTTCACCGTATGACAATATCAGATCAACAAAAGGTATGACATTAACATCCTGTGCTTTATTCATTTCATCACCTATATTTGTTGGTTAACTCATTGGGCAAGAGATATGGCCAGAGGTCCAAACTGATGAATTACGACCTCCTGTATATAAAAGTGGACCTAGAAGACCAAGGAAGGTTAGGATAAGGGAATGTGGCGAGGATGGTGCTAGGAGGAAAAGACCTGGTGTAGCTTATAAGTGCACAAATTGTGACAAGTTTGGGCACAATGCTTTGTCATGCAAGAGCCTTACATAAGACCTTAATGCTTTGAAAAGAAAGGTAACCGAAATTTTATTTGTATGCATTGCATTGTGCTGGTCTAAATGTAACATACATTTTATTTGAATTACATTGTGTTATTTTGAATGCAGAGGAAACCAAAATCAGAACATGTTAGAGGTGGGTCAAATTAAAAGAATATGCATAAAGATGCTGATGTGTAGCCAGATGTTCACGCCGATGTGCAACCTGATGTTAATGCCGACATGTAGCCAGATGACCATGGTGATGTGCAACTAGATGTCCAGGGTGATATGTATGGGTGGTAAAACGGGCTCGGCCCGCTGGGCATGCCCATTTTGCCCGCACTTTTGTGCGGGACGGGCCAAGGATTTAGGCCTTCACCCTCAAAAGTGTCCGCCCCACCCCGCCCCGTTTTTTCGCGGGCTTTGCAGGCACATGTATTTACTTAAATTTTTTCATTTTTAGGCTTAAAGAGTGCAGTGCCCGCGGGCTTTCCCCGCCCCGCCCTCACTTTTTTGCAGGGCGGGTCTAAGTTTTAGGCCCACATCCTCAACTATGACCGCCCCGCCCCGTTTTTTGCGGGCTTTTGCAGGGCGGGCCTAAACGGGGTGGGCATGCCCGCTTGCCACCCCTAGTGATATGCAACCTGATGCAAGTTAAGCTGATAACAATGTTGATTTAGATAACAATGTTTCTGCAAGTCAAGCAAGCTCACGTGTGGTTGACATAAGTCATACTGGTTTAAGTCAAGTACAAGCAAAAAAAAAGAAGGGAAAAACCTGTAATTAAGATGAGAAAAAGGAAAAGTGAAAGAATAAAGTTGAGATGTTTTCAAAAATCAATCATAGGTCAGGGTTCATCTAGTGACCAGCCAATCACAGTAACAGAAAATGATGAAGGAACAAGTACACAGGGAAAAAGATCTCATGGACATGATTCAAAGCTTGGGGTGAAAACCAAATTATTGAAGTCTTGGAAGAAAAAGAAATAACAGATGATGAACTTTATGTATGTATTAAGTTACTAGTAGTATGTTTATGTTATGTTTAAGTTATGCTTATACTGGTGCACATTATATGCCATTTTGTTATCTCTGCAATGATACACTTCATGTGCCATTTTGTATATGACATGCACTCTATGTGCTACTTTGTAATGATGTTCCATAATTATTATTCAATTTTGCAGACTACAATATTATACCAGAAATTTTAAACAAACTACAATATCATACCACAATTTTAACCAATACCAACTTTTTCATTATATAAAATGTCAATTGATACACTCCTACATCACAATAAATTAACAAAGATTAATAAACTAATATAACATTTGATACACAAGATTACATTAACTTAACAAAAATTGAGAATAAAATCCATGACACAAAAAGTGCAATCATCAATAAATGGTTTTTGTTTTTCTCCATTACAAACTTTTTCGTCATCTTTTCAAGCTTCTTTGAACTGGATTCTACACCAAACTTCTTGCCAATTTCAATCCCAACTTCCTTGTCAATGTCCTTCGCATATTTCCTCAGATACACCATTGTCATTTAACATTAACATCATTTTCTAGGAATCATTTTGAGTCCTTTGAACCAGACCAGCCTCATCGTCCCACATGAAAAACTCACAGCTTACCCCACTCTACAATTAGGTTCATAACAAATGTAAGAGTTAAAGTAAACAGAAAAACAAAGAGAATCATGAACAAAGACTTACCCCTGAATTTCGACATTTCCAGAATTTTTTATTAGGGTTTTCGTTCGTGTTTGATACCCACATCTTCATTGGTTCATTACATCCACATCTGGGAAACCTAAGTTCACTTGAGTTACTAATATATGATGTTTTGCTTCCACCCATGTTTTCAAACATGTGGAAGATGATTATCGATGAACTGGTAACTTGTATGCAAGATGAAGCTATGGAATTTAGCGCGGCATAATAGAATAGAAGATAAACATATGGAACATGTGCCTGGCTTCAACAAACGGTAGGGTTGAGAAAGAGGAAAATTTGGTATCCTTCGAAACCCTAGCAGAAATACAATGTGTCATTTAAAGACTTAATAAAATTCCACATCATGAAAAATAAAATGAAAATTTAATCCACCTAGCATTAGAATATATGCCACGCTGGGAAAATAAGGGAATTTGGGCTGAAATAGTGCGCACGGGGCCTTACATAGGGAATCTTGGTATTACAATGAGGGGAATAAAAAAATATATTTTACAGGGAGATAAAGTGAATATCGCTTACATTGGAGGGTGATATTGTATATTTAACCCAAATAAAAACTATTGAAACATGTATTAGATAAATCAGTCACTATAGGTTTTTACAAATACAACAATTATTTTATAAGAGATAATACAATTTTTAAATATCTACTTAATATTTTTTAATAAGCTCTCTTAATCTTTTTCACATATTTGAAAAAAATTATCGAAAAATTTATATTATTCAATATTTGGATCGGTAGTAAAGTTGTTCCCATTTATAACAATATTATCTTTTCCGATATATAAAATTATTTTAATCAACAATGTATTTTTTCCCGTATATAAATATTATTTTTGTTTTGAAATTATTTATAAAAATATTTGAATCAATAGTAAAGTTGTTTCCGTATATAAAAATATTTGAATCAACAATGTATTTTTTCTCATATATAAATATTATTTTTGTTTTGAAAATATTTATAAAAATATTTGAATAAATAGTAAAGTTTTTATCGTTTATAACAATAATTGGATAAGTAGTTTTATTTTTTCGTTTCAAATAATTTCCACGATATGAGAAAACAAAATTTATTAAAATTTTATTGACTCACTACATATTTGAATTATTAGTTTCATTTTTTCCGTTTCATATAATTTTCACAATATGAGCAAGCAAAATTTATTAAAATTTTCTTGAATCATTGCATAGTTCATATCTATGAGGACCTATAGTTGAAGTATACATTAATAGAAAGTCTATGAATATGAAAATTTTGTTTTAATAAGTAGATATCTAAACTTGTTTCAATTGCTATTTGAATAAAATTAAATAATGGACAATCAGTAGTATATTTTTTCCATATGCCGAAGATGAAATAGTAATAGTAAATTTATTCAATGACACACATTTATTTAGTCATAGAAGATGAAATAATAAATTTAATCTGTGAGAATTGTGGGCCTAAGAAGAACAATCATTTTTGGCAAATTATTTTGTAAAATGATTAAATAATTAAAGCAACTCCATGAAAACTAGTTAGTTTGAAAATTTAGTTTGACATGTTAGGTAGCATTGAGGGTCTACTCTGCATAGTTTAAGTGTAGTACAAGTGTGCAGTTGGATTTGGACATGTACTTTTCCCAATCATGGCTTTGGAACCGCAAGTTACAATCCTTAAATTTGAAGAGAAAAAATGTAGTAAGCTTCTCATCATGCAGCAAACTCGTCCTCATTAGCATCTTCAAATTTAAAGGTTATCAAGTTCATCCAGTTTCTCTTTCGTCTTCTTCTTCATATGCTTTCTTCTATGATATTGATACATTTTCTTCCTTTTTTCTCAAAACAAAACCCTAACATTTCTCTCTTCTAATGTATCAAACTCGTCCTGATAACCTTCTTCAAACTAAAAGGTAATATTTGCCATTAGCTTTCTTATATTTTTCATATCTTTTCCATGTATGACACTAGTTCTTTTTGAAAAGTGTTTTTTTTTTCATTTTGCATGATTTAGGATTTTTTACCAATATACCCCACTTTTTCGAATAAATTCCCAAAATAACCCAGTTTTCAAAAAATTTCCCAATCCACCCCACTTTTAGAGGGAGGCGCCAATTGGATTGGCGACCCCTCTTAAAAATTACAAGGAGGCGCCAATTGGATTGGCTAGGGCACCTGCCCTAGCCAATCCAATTGGCGCCTATGTGTATTTTTTAAGAGGAGGCGCCAATCCAATTGGCAACTCCCTTAAAAAAGCCTCAAATGAAAAAACTTTCAACATGAAAGTTGTAGATCTTTTCAAGACAATGAATTTGGATATAAATTTTGCATCATTTGGATTTTTTATGAGAAAGTTATGGGCAGTTGAAGTTGGACTTCTGAGTTTTTCAACTGTAATCTGACCTATAATGTCTTGCATTATTTTATATGTTTCTTTTAGAGTTATGAAATTTTGTCCAACATAACATTTGAAGTATACATATTAAATTTTCCAATGCACTTGGTCCCACCTCAAAATAATTAAAAATGAGTGAGTTAGGTTCCTGCGAAGTTGACCTAAAATTAGGGTTTCAACTGTAATCTGACCTATAATGTCTTGCATTATTTCATGTGTTTCTTTTAGAATTATGAAATTTTGTCCAACATAACATTTGAAGTAGACATCTTAAATTTTCCAATGCACTTGGTCCCACCTCAAAATAATTAAAAATGAGTGAGTTAGGTCCCTGCGAAGTTGACCTAAAATTAGGGTTTCTGTCAAAATGATCTATAATGTTTTGAAATGAATGATGAGCTTCCAAGTTTCAAATGGATTTTTGATGAACATGAAAGTTGTTCATATGGCGACTGTTGTTAAAACTTGAATGGAGGCGCCAATTGGATTGGCTAGGGCAGGTGCCCTAGGCTAGGGTAGGTGTGTAACACCCTTCTAAAATACCCCAATTATTTAATAACAACAACAAATATTTATATATATCAGAGTAATCATGCACCAAGGGTGTCACACAACATTTCACACCACAAAAACTGTCATGCTCTTTATTCAATCAAAATAAACATTTTTGTTTGCATAATTCGCAGCGGATATAAATCAACCAACCATTCCAACATATAACATATTACAGATAAAAAGGTTCAACAATCAACAATAAAACAATTAAAACATCCCGTCCCGATGTTACATCAGAGCATGACCCACTTAGGAGACTACACTAGACTCCAAGCATTAGCTTCTACTCAACTCATTGCTCGTTACCTGAAAAATAGTTGCAAGGGTGAGTTCCTCAATCGATATAACAAACATTATAAATTATCATGTTATGTTAAGTAAATTTACACGTTAATCACCCTAATCATATCATGCATTTAGTAACGGCACATCAACTCAAATATCATACTCAATAACAACGTAAAATGCAACTCAATAACGACATAAAATGCAACTCAAATGAGACTCGACTCGTCATGCATGTGGTACCAATCGGAGTAAAACTCCCAACTTAAAATCATTGCCATTTTAGTGGGCATCAAGGCATAAGCCTTCAACTTTCAACTTAAAATTTGCCAATCCAGGCCAACGTGGTGTGAGCAAAGCTCCGACTTAATGCATATGAAATGTACATGGCATACACGACTTTAAACTTTCGACAACATAATCATAATAGCAACACAACAAGGTTTTCAACATAATCAACTTATAATCAACTTTGGCTCATCAAGCCTACAACTCAGTATTTTCAACAAAATCAACTTATAATCAACTTTGGCTCATCAAGCCTACAACTCAGTATTTTCAACAACTTTAACACAACTTATCAACATATTTATATCAACACTTCATAACATAACCCAACAGAATTACTCATCAAAATTAAGGATAATAGGCTAATCACCAATTATGTTCACAACATTAAAAATATCAATTTTCCCACTCTGCAACAGTGTTAACCGGTTAACGCCCTGGGTTAACCGGTTAACGCAGGACAAAATACATTTTCTGGCAACACGCAACAGTGTTAACCGGTTAACGCCCTGGGTTAACCGGTTAACGCAGGACAAAATACATTTTCTGGCAACACGCAACAGTGTTAACCGGTTAACGCCCTGGGTTAACCGGTTAACGCAGACAAAACAGCAGTTCCTGCGCTAACACAAGGCAGAATGCAGAGTTCTCCGCATTTTCCGCCGTTGGAGGACTTCCGGACCTCCGATTCCAATTCCGTAAAAAGCTACATTATCGGAAAATCACGACACATACAATTATCGATTCAATTTCAGTTTTCATACAACTTAATCATCACAATTTTCTCAGCATTCTAAATCCCAATTAGGGTCAATTCAACGGTTTATCACTACCCATTACATGTTAATCTATAATACCCATTAAACGACGATAAACCCCCCTTACCTGAGATAATCCGGAAATCTCTAAGCTTCAAGCTTTTCCGTTCTTCAACCTTTGCTCTCTAGCTCTTCCTCTTTGCCCTTTCTCCACTTTCCACTTTTCAGTCGCTTCTCTGTTTCACGTGAAAACTCTTTACCAAACTGAAAACCTTTTCTCTTATTCCAACTTATATATTTTCCAATAATTATTATTCCAATTAATAATAATAATAATAATTCAATAATTCAATTTATTTAATTAAATTATTAAATATATTATTAACTTAATTTAAATAATTCTCTTATTTTATTTGGGGTGTTACAACTCTCCCCCACTAAAAGAGTTTTCGTCCTCGAAAACATACCTCAAGCAAATAACTCTGGATAAGACTCTTTCATCTGACTCTCCAGTTCCCAAGTCACATTGCCACCTGTTGGTCCTCCCCAAGCTACCTTCACTAAGGCAATCTCTTTACCCCGCAACTGCTTCAACTCTCGATCCTCAATCCTCATAGGCGATATTTCAACAGTCAGGTTATCTCTCACCTGTACATCATCTACTTGGATCACATGCGACGAATCATGAATGTACCTCCTCAACTGAGACACATGAAAAACCTCATGCAAATTCGCAAGTGACGGCGGTAAAGCGATACGATAGGCTACCTCTCCTATCCTCTCCAAAATCTGATAAGGACCAATAAATCGAGGTGTCAACTTCTTTGACTTCAAAGCTCGACCAACCCCAGTTATCGGAGTAACACGAAGAAACACATGATCTCCCTCTTGAAACTCAAGTGACTTCCTTCTCTTGTCATGATAACTCTTCTGACGACTCTGAGCAATTCTCATCTTCTCCTGAATCATCTTAATCTTTTCTGTAGTCTGTTGAACAATCTCCGGTCCAACCACAACACTCTCACCGGACTCATACCAACATAACGGTGTCCGACATCTCCTACCATACAAAGCTTCAAACGGCGCCATACCAATGCTCGAATGAAAACTATTGTTGTAGGTAAACTCAATCAAAGGTAAATAACAATCCCAAGCACCTCCCTTTTCCAAAACGCAAGCTCTCAAAAGATCTTCTAGTGACTGAATCGTCCTCTCAGTCTGACCATCAGTCTGCGGGTGATATGCATAACTCAATCTCAGCTTAGTTCCCAAAGCCTTCTGCAAACCTTCCCAGAATTTCGAGGTAAATCTAGGATCTCTGTCCGAAACAATACTCGACGGAATACCATGCAAACTTACAATCTTCTCAATATACAACTCGGCTAATCTCTCTAACGGATAATCCATTCTGATCGGAATGAAATGAGCCGATTTTGTCAATCTGTCAACAATCACCCAAATAGCTTCAAAATTCTTACTTGTCCTCGGTAAACCAGAAACAAAATCCATACTGATACTATCCCACTTCCACTCTGGGATAGCCAACGGTTGCATTAGCCCAGACGGCTTCTGATGCTCAATCTTTGACTTCTGACAAGTCAAACAGGAATAAACAAAACTCGCAATTTCTCTTTTCATTCCCGGCCACCAAAATAACTTTTTCAAATCATGATACATCTTCGTAGCTCCAGGATGAATACTCAACCCACTACGATGTCCTTCTTCAAGAATACTCTTCTTAAGTTCGGTAACATCCGGAATACACACCCGACTACCAAATTTCAAAATACCATTTTCATCAACTCTGAACTCACCACTTTGACCCTGATTCACCAGAGTCAACTTATCAACCAAAAGCATATCGGACTTCTGACCCTCTCTGATCTCATCCAGAATACCACTTGTTAACTTCAACATTCCCAATTTAACACTATTGTGAGTACTCTCACACACCAAACTCAAGTCTCTAAACTGCTCAATTAAATCCAATTCCTTAACCATTAGCATAGACATATGTAATGATTTCCGACTCAATGCATCAGCCACTACGTTTGCTTTACCCGGATGGTAATTCAAACCAAAGTCATAATCCTTCAGAAACTCTAACCATCTTCTCTGTCTCATATTCAGCTCTTTCTGATCAAATAAATACTTTAAACTTTTATGGTCACTGAAAACCTCAAGTCTTGACCCGTACAAGTAATGCCTCCATAACTTCAGAACAAATACCACAGCCGCCAACTCTAAATCGTGCGTCGGGTAGTTCCTCTCATGAACCCTCAGCTGTCTTGAAGCATAAGCTATAACCTGCTTATTCTGCATCAACACACCACCCAAACCCAACAATGAAGCATCACAGTAAACTTCGAATGATTCCGACGAACTCGGTAATATCATAATAGGAGCAGTAGTTAACCTTCTCTTTAACTCTTGGAAACCTTCTTCACATTTTGAGTCCCAAACAAATGCTTGCCCCTTCCTAGTCAACATCGTCAATGGTAACGCCAACTTAGAAAATCCCTCAATGAACTTCCTATAATAACCAGCCAAACCAAGGAAACTTCGAATCTCAGCAACAGACTTCGGAGCTTCCCACTTAGATACCGCTTCTATCTTAGAAGGATCAACAGCAACACCACCTCTCGAAATCACATGACCAAGAAAACTAACCTCTTCTAACCAAAATTCACACTTGGATAGTTTAGCAAATAACTTCTTTTCTCGTAGAATTTCTAAAACCACTCTCAATTGCTCAGCATGCTCTTCTTCAGATTTCGAATACACCAAAATATCATCAATAAACACCACAACAAACTTGTCTAGGTACGGATGGAAAATCCTATTCATATACTCCATAAATACTCCAGGCGCATTAGTCACACCAAAAGGCATTACAGAATACTCATAATGTCCATACCTTGTTCTGAAAGCAGTCTTCTGAATATCCTCGGTTTTCACACGGATCTGATGATACCCAGATCTCAAATCTATTTTGCTGAACACACTTGCACCAACCAACTGATCCATCAAATCATCAATCCTCGGCAAAGGATACCGATTCTTGATCGTCACTTTATTCAGTTGCCTGTAGTCCACACACAACCTCATCGTACCTTCTTTCTTTTTAACCAATAGCACTGGTGCACCCCACGGTGACACACTCGGATGAATAAATTTCTTATCCAACAGATCTTCCAACTGACTCTTCAATTCAGTTAACTCAACAGCAGACATACGGTACGGAGCCATCGATATCGGCCTAGTACCAGGCACCAAATCAATCGAAAACTCAACTTCACGCTCTGGCGGCAATTCGTTCACTTCTTCCGGAAACACATCAGGAAAATCACACACCACGGCTAGATCGCCAATCACCAGTTTATCTTTAGCCTCCAAAGTCGCTAACAGCATAAACAACTCTGCCCCATCAGCTACTTCTTCATTCACTTGCTTTGCTGATAGAAACAAACTCTTTCCCTCCTCAATCTCAGGAAAGACCACCGTCTTATCAAAACAGTTGATAGAAACTCGTTTAAACACCAACCAGTTCATACCCAGAATAACATCAATCTGCACTAGTGGAAGACACACTAGGTCCATTCCAAAGTCTCTACCAAAAATACTCAAAGGACAATTTAAACAAACCGAAGTAGTAGTCACTGAACCCTTCGCAGGAGTATCAATTACCATACTACCAAACATCTCAGATATCTCTAACTTAAGTTTCACAGCACAATCCAAAGATATAAAGGAATGAGTCGCACCTGTGTCAATAATAGCTACAAGAGGAAAGCCATTAATATAACACGTACCTCGGATAAGTCTGTCCTCACTGGAGGTTTGAGTTCCGGTCAATGCGAACACCTTCCCAGTCTGAGATTTCTTTGGCTTCTGACACTGACTTCCAATATGCCCTTCTTCGCCACAATTAAAACAAATCACTTCCTTGTGCTTGCAATCAGCTATCGCATGACCAGTCTTACCACAGCGAAAACACCTCTTTACTTCAGCAGTGCATACATTACTTTTATGACCAGCCTGACCACATTTGAAGCAAACTATACCAGCAGGAGCACCTCCCCCACTAGCTCTCTGAGCCGGAGCAGCTCTTTGCTTCCCTTTTCCAGCTGGAGCATCATACGGCTTGCCACGATTTTGATGTTGCTTGCCTCTGCGATCACTGACAATCTTGTAATGAGCATTATTGTCTTCTTCAAATATCCTGCAGCTATCAACCAATTCAGTAAAAATGCGTATCTTCTGATACCCAACAGCCTTCTTAATTTCAGAGCGCAGTCCATTTTCAAACTTGATGCACTTTGAAAATTCAGCACCAACACCAGTGTAATGAGGATAAAATTTGGACAACTCCACAAATTTCGCAGCATAATCAGTGACAGACATGTTTCCTTGCTTCAGCTCAAGGAACTCAATTTCCTTCTTACCACGGACATCTTTCGGATAATACTTTCTCAGAAATTCCCTACGGAATACATCCCAAGTAATGGCTTCACCTGCCACGGTCAACCTCTCGTGAGTCTCTAGCCACCAGTCATCAGCTTCGACTGCTAGCATGTGAGTACCATACCGAACCTTCTGAGCTGGAGTGCAATCCATAACACGGAAGATTCTCTCAATCTCTTTCAACCATCCCAAGGCTGCATCTGGATCATGCTTCCCTTTAAACACCGGCGGATTCTCTCTCTGAAAAGTCGCCAAGCTACGTGATCCAGCATCCCCACCAGCATTTGGCAAGTTTTGCACAGCTTGTGCCATCGCTTGCATTGCGGCAGCCATTGCAGCATCATTCCTTCCAGCCATTTCAACTTATCACTACAACACAACTTAAAAGTTAGACTAGTAACAATTACACAATTGTTAGACAGTACGACACGACAACTGGCCGGACAGACCGACCTGCTCTGATACCACTAATGTAACACCCTTCTAAAATACCCCAATTATTTAATAACAACAACAAATATTTATATATATCAGAGTAATCATGCACCAAGGGTGTCACACAACATTTCACACCACAAAAACTGTCATGCTCTTTATTCAATCAAAATAAACATTTTTGTTTGCATAATTCGCAGCGGATATAAATCAACCAACCATTCCAACATATAACATATTACAGATAAAAAGGTTCAACAATCAACAATAAAACAATTAAAACATCCCGTCCCGATGTTACATCAGAGCATGACCCACTTAGGAGACTACACTAGACTCCAAGCATTAGCTTCTACTCAACTCATTGCTCGTTACCTGAAAAATAGTTGTAAGGGTGAGTTCCTCAATCGATATAACAAACATTATAAATTATCATGTTATGTTAAGTAAATTTACACGTTAATCACCCTAATCATATCATGCATTTAGTAACGGCACATCAACTCAAATATCATACTCAATAACAACGTAAAATGCAACTCAATAACGACATAAAATGCAACTCAAATGAGACTCGACTCGTCATGCATGTGGTACCAATCGGAGTAAAACTCCCAACTTAAAATCATTGCCATTTTAGTGGGCATCAAGGCATAAGCCTTCAACTTTCAACTTAAAATTTTCCAATCCAGGCCAACGTGGTGTGAGCAAAACTCCGATTTTTGCCAATCCAGGCCAACGTGGTGTGAGCAAAGCTCCGACTTAATGCATATGAAATGTACATGGCATACACGACTTTAAACTTTCGACAACATAATCATAATAGCAACACAACAAGGTTTTCAACATAATCAACTTATAATCAACTTTGGCTCATCAAGCCTACAACTCAGTATTTTCAACAAAATCAACTTATAATCAACTTTGGCTCATCAAGCCTACAACTCAGTATTTTCAACAACTTTAACACAACTTATCAACATATTTATATCAACACTTCATAACATAACCCAACAGAATTACTCATCAAAATTAAGGATAATAGGCTAATCACCAATTATGTTCACAACATTAAAAATATCAATTTTCCCACTCTGCAACAGTGTTAACCGGTTAACGCCCTGGGTTAACCGGTTAACGCAGGACAAAATACATTTTCTGGCAACATGCAACAGTGTTAACCGGTTAACGCCCTGGGTTAACCGGTTAACGCAGGCAAAACAGCACATTTTCACAAAATATAACAGTGTTAACCGGTTAACACCCTGGGTTAACCGGTTAACGCAGACAAAACAGCAGTTCCTGCGCTAACACAAGGCAGAATGCAGAGTTCTCCGCATTTTCCGCCGTTGGAGGACTTCCGGACCTCCGATTCCAATTCCGTAAAAAGCTACATTATCGGAAAATCACGACACATACAATTATCGATTCAATTTCAATTTTCATACAACTTAATCATCACAATTTTCTCAGCATTCTAAATCCCAATTAGGGTCAATTCAACGGTTTATCACTACCCATTACATGTTAATCTATAATACCCATTAAACGACGATAAACCCCCCTTACCTGAGATAATCCGGAAATCTCTAAGCTTCAAGCTTTTCCGTTCTTCAACCTTTGCTCTCTAGCTCTTCCTCTTTGCCCTTTCTCCACTTTCCACTTTTCAGCCGCTTCTCTGTTTCACGTGAAAACTCTTTACCAAACTGAAAACCTTTTCTCTTATTCCAACTTATATATTTTCCAATAATTATTATTCCAATTAATAATAATAATAATAATCCAATAATTCAATTTATTTAATTAAATTATTAAATATATTATTAACTTAATTTAAATAATTCTCTTATTTTATTTGGGGTGTTACAAGGTGCCCTAGCCAATCCAATTGGCGCCTATGTGTATGTTTTAAAAGGAGGCGCCAACTCAATTGGCGAGTCCCTCATAAAATGCCTTTTTTGTCTTATAAATAGATGCGTTGTGTGACCTATTGTTCCACAACTCATATAATCATTTGGCTATCATGTTTGGTGTTCGTCGCCGATACGGTAAGGTGATTTATGCGAGAGACAAACCTCAATTGCTGATGCTGTTTTGGAACATCACCACGTTAGATCAACTGAAGAGGGAGCTGGTTCGATGGTTAGACGGGAAAATACCAGAAGGGGAAAAAATCAGAAGTATTGAGAGACTTGACAGTATCTTTGGTTGGGTGCGAATGAAGACTGATAAGGATGCTAGGGAAATGATGTTTGGTCGAGACGACATTAATTTGATTGTTGTAATCAGTTAGAATTATTTATGTTTTCAGATGTTTTGTACTGATGTTGGTTATGAAACTCGTTGTAACAAGAACTTAATGATATATATTGATTGATTGTTACAGAAATACAATGTTACAAAAAGCATAAGATCAAGATAAAATGTTACAAAAAGCTTAAGGTCTAGATAAAATGTTACAAAAATCTTAAGATCTAGATGATGCTTCTTGATTGGGACAGTTGTTTTTGTTGTGTCCTGGTTGACGACAGATACTACATAATCTTATCATTTTATCTGTGGAATCCATCTCTGTTCTGATACGTGTGCTGTTTGGCCTTCCTTTCTTCTTTCTACGCATCTCTTCATTGTGCCAAACAATATCTCCTTCATATGGAGGCCAGTAATCCTCCATTGGTAGTACTGAAAAGCTTTGACTATATACATTCATGATGGTGTTTGCCTTGTACACATCAGATAAATGGGTGTAAGCGTCTTGACGAGTATAAGCGCATGCTGCAATTACATGGGAGCAAGGTATACGGAAGGCCTGAAATTTTCCACAATTGCACCAACTTCTGTGTAGTTTAACCGCGTAGGCTAAATTTGGTCTCCCCTCGCTGTTGCCCATTGTTTCCTGGACGCTGAAATTTTGTCTTTGACGGTCAAACACTGTTACAGCGTGTGTCGTAGCTTTGATGCTCTCCTCTTTCATGACCTTCATGCAACACTCACTGAATACTTGTCCAGACATTAACACTGCACTCCATCTTTCACCTCTGGTTGCGAACATAGAAGCCAACCTATAATAGGTTGATCTTACCAAGGCGGTTATCGGCAGGTTTCGAATTCCTTTGAAAACCCTGTTCATGCATTCCACAATGTTTGTTGTCATGTGGCCCCATCGACGACCACCGTCAAATGCTCTTGTCCACTGCTCTACTGGGATGTTATTTATCCATCTCCCCGCGTCTTCATTAGACAGACGAATCTCATCACGATAATATTGAAAAGACGGTTGAGTTAAAGCATACCCAGCATTCACCACCTTCTTGCGAAGATTCTTATCTTTTATAGCACGCATGAAGTTTTGTGCAATGTGTCTGATACAGTAGACATGTGTAGAAGGAGGATCATGCCATCCGTTGTCATGGTTGTTGTAGGCATTTTCGATGGCAGCATGTCTATCAGAAATCAAACATAGATTGGCTTGTGGAGCGACATGCGTTCTGAGATGTCGAAGAAAGAAACCCCATCCACCAGCCGTTTCACCTTCAACAAGAGCAAAGGCAATGGGAAATACATTGTTGTTACCGTCTTGTGCAACTGCCATGAGCAACGTACCCTTGTATTTTCCGTATAACCAAGTGCCATCAATTTGCAGGAGAGGTTTGCAGAAAGCGAAACCTTTGATGCACGGGTCAAATGCCCAAAAGAGACGGTGAAATATTCTATTACCTGTAGCACAGGTTCCGTCTGGCATCATTGCTGGCACTGTCTCCAGAATTGCCACAGTTCCTGGGACATAAGTTTTTAGTGCCCATAAAAACCGTGGTAATTCCTTGAATGAGTCCTCCCAGTTTCCGAAAACCTGCTCAACAGCCTTTGTCCTCGCAATCCATGCTTTCTTGTAAGATAGAGTATAATTATATGTTGTTCGGATATGGGATATAATTATACTCACCTTCACTGATGGGTCTTTATTTACCAATGGCAGAATGTCTCGACATATCAAAGCTGTGCTCAGTTTACGGTGATCTTGTTCAACGGTTGTTGCGACGCAACTGTGTGGTGGGTCTATTGAAGCGATCTCCCAAGAGTCATTTTTCTTCTTGTAAGATGCAGCCAAACGAAATTTACAAAGCATGTTACGACATTCGATAACATACCTTCTAGAATAAGTGCGTTTTACCGTAAAGTCAGCAAAGTTGTTCATGTGGTATTTTTTGATTGCCAAGACACATTCCTCTTTGGTACGAAACATGTCTCCCACCTTTAATTCGCCTACTGGTCTCGGATACGGATTATAGAAGACACTGTCGGACATTTCATCGTCGTTAAGAGCCATATTTGTCATATGTTGAGGAGGAATATAGGCATGAGTAGGAGGTATTGGTGGTGGTTGAGCCTCATCTTCATCGTCGTTATTCAGGATGTGATCAACCTGTATCTCAGTCTCCTCTTCTTCTTCATCAATAACGTCGACCTCTACTTCTGCTTCTGGGTTGAGTTCATCTGACCATTGTGCATCATCTGCAGCATCTCCACCAGCTGGATCCTGATCTGTTAGTTGAGACTGTTGAGACGGTATACATGGCTGTAGAGTAATGTACAACTCGATACAATCCATGCCTGAATGTTCATGACTAAGAAACATGCTTTCAACATCTTCATCGTCTCGTATCTTTAGGGGGAAAAACTTGCATTGACCATTCTCAAAAAATATAGGATTCTGATATGTCATCTTTGACACATTACCTGATGCTATGAAGGATTGTATTCTTTTTTTGAAATGCAAAAAGGTTGCATTTCTCTTCATCGTGACTCTAATGGTATCAGTGTTTTTAAAACAAAAACCATGAATCTCAGACTCAAAAGTTTCACCGTTGCAGTGAACGTTGATACTGTATAATGATGAAGATGACATTTTGGAGATGAAAACTATTTTGCAAGTGCAGATGAATGTGAGTGAAGATGATAAGTATTAATGTGAGTGAAGATGAATGTGAGTGAAGATGAAAAGTATTTTGGAGATGAAAAGTATTTTGCAAGTGCAGATGAATGTGATAGTAAGACACTTAAATAGATGGTATCAGTGTCTCACATTGAAGCTAGTCTGAGATACCGTGTCAAGCATGCAAGTAATTTCAGAGATGAGGTGTCTGTCATGCAAGACAGTGTGACTTGATGTGTCAAGCATGCTAGCTAGTCAAGAGTTGATGTGTCTGTCATGCAAGACAGTGTGAGTTGATGTGTCAAGCATGCTAGCTAGTCAAGACTTGATGTGTCTGTCATGCAAGACAGAAGTGAGTATTCAGCATGCAGGATACTAGAGAGCCACGTGTCTGAGATGATGTGTCAATCCTGCAAGACAGTGTGAGTTGATGTGTCAGCCAGGCAAGCTATCAAGAAGGTAGTCATCAGCATACAGGAGACAAGACAGACACGTGTCGGACACCTAAGATGGTCAGAGATGATGTGTCAATCATGCAAGCCATCCATAAGTGTTTTGTTCAGCATGCAGGAGACAACAATGCCACGTGTCAGACATGCAGAAGGTGGCGCCAATTGGTTTGGCGCCTACCTTTAAGGCTTGTACATGGTCGCCAATTTGAATGGCGCCCCCATGGAGTCAGTCCTCGAAACCAAGCATTCAGAACTAGCCTTGCATGCATGTACCCTATGGTGTCGCCAATTTGAATGGCGCCCCCTCCTTAATATTGTACATGGTCGCCAAATGAGGTGGAGACACCATGCAAACACAATTTTTCATGCACTCCTCCATTTGCCTATAAATTGATCCACTCCTTCAACAATTCTTCCACACCAACATTCTCACTACTTCATCTACATTTCTCACTACTTCATCTACATTACTTCTTTTACAATTTCATCTTCAACAAAATCTTCCATTTTCATCTACACCAACTCCCCAACAATATGTCTTTACTCACAATGGGCGAAGCACACAGAGGAATAGTTGCAAACATCGCGACATACGTAAGTTTTTTCTTATACTTCTTTTTTATGTTTCATCTCCACCAACCCCATTTTATTTTGAAATACCGACTTAGTCAAGTGTTACATTATTTCTATTATAGGATGTCTCAAGGTTTCACACTCGAGTCCACGAATTTGTCCCAATGGACCCGATGATTCAACCTTATGTTGAACTCGCCGGTTTTGGTCACCTTAGCAAAATTATGTCTTGGTCTATAGATAACAAGTTCATTCTAGCCTTATGCGAAAGATGGAGGCCAGAGACACACACATTTTGGTTTCCAACCGGTGAGTGTACCGTGACGTTAGAAGACGTCTACATGCTTTTAGGACTACGAATTGAAGGCAAAGCTATTAATGGTAAGACCAACTTTCCAAATTCAATTTGCATGGAGCTTTTAAACACTGATTTGTTAGATGATAATGCTAGGGGACAAGGTATACTACTTTCACGCCTAAAGTCATATTATAATAGTTTTTATTTAGATGAGCATTCTATCGAAGATGCTCGAATCATCAAAACTAGGTGTTATATTATGTTGTTACTAGGATCCTTTTTATTTCCCGAAGGTAGTGGTTCTAGCATGCATATTATGTACTTACCTTTACTTAGACATATAGATAGAATAGGTAGTTATAGTTGGGGATCCGCATGTCTAGCCTATCTCTATAGTTCTTTGTGCAAAAACTCCCACAAAGATACTTCTACATTTTCTGGATGTGCTATTTTGCTACAAGCATGGGGATGGTCAAGACTACCGTCTCTAGCACCGGTCAATAACAACCCCTTCACTTTTCCATATGCAAAAAAGTAAGTTGTTTAAATTGCTATATCTTTACTTCCTTCCTTACAGTTTATTACCCATAACTAATTTATTTTAACTTTTTGGTGTAGATGGTCGGCACGCGGTATGAATTACAGCAGATGTCCGAGACACTGTATTACTCAATATCGCAACTTGTTGGATCACCTTCGACCGGCAGACGTAAGCAAAATAATTACATTATTTCTTCATATTATGTTGACTTTTTCTACATTCATTTAAATCCTATTGTCTTTAACATTTCAGTTCATTTGGCGTACATACCTTAATATGGATCATGAGCATCAGATCAACCCTGAAGGCGCAGCTGTATGGACAACATGCACACCGATAATACGGTTCACAACAGTGGAGCTGCACAACACCGATCGTGTGAAGCTGCAGTTTGGTATGGTCCAGAATATCCCAGATCCCCCAGCTAGCCTAGGAGAATGGCATATGCGTAAAGTGAACGACCAATGGAACTACAACCCTTGGCAAACCTTCGCAAGATCAGAGTGTCGCAAGTGGAAGCACCGTCATGACCATGTCTTAACTGACGCAGTCATGCCAAATGAGGTAAAACCAAGTCGTACTTATATGGCTTGGTATAGATCAGTTGGATTTCAATTCATCGCCGATGATATGTACCTCTACGACCCACGCCAGACAAGTTACACACAAGAAGGCTCAACATCTAACCCCCAACAACATTCTCAGCCCGGTTACTCACAACCACCTATACGACAAACTTTCCGTTCCACAAACACACAAACATACAACCAAAACATGCCATTCACCCAACCCCAAAACCAAGAACATCCCCCATACCACCACCAACAAATGGACCATCAACCTTCGACCGAACATCGCTTCGCACCCACACCATCACCCTACCAAAGTCGCCTTACCCAAAACACTAACCGCCCCATCACCTACCGTAGCCAAGAACCCCAAACATCACAATACCAAAACATCCCACAACCATATCTCTTCCAAACACCCCAACAATCTTTCCAACCTTTCCTAGACCCATCATTGTCACCCATGTCCCCCTTCAACCGTCCTGGTCGCCCATCCATGAGTCAACCACACCCCAACTTCTCTGGCATGGGTCATGAGCTCAGCTACGCCGGTACACCATCATTGAATACTGAAGACTATGCTGAGTTGGCTGAATACCTCAACGGATCTTCTCCTGTAGGAGGTAATGACGCTCCTGGACCATCAGATGAACAAACACCGGTGCAGAATCGTCAACGTGGGTTAGGGCCAAGGGTTAGGGTAGCTAGGGGATGTGGGACCGGAGGTCGGTTAGGTGATCCCGGTCATCACCATTAGGATTCATTGTGTAAAATCCAAATTTTATTAATATCAATTCGTATTATGTCAAATTTATCTTTGTGTAAACTCCAAACATTAGGTTTCTTTCATAATTCTAAAATAAACACATATAATAATACAAAAATTTATAGGTTAGAAACCCTAATTCAAGGACTTGTTATTGTTATGTTGAAGGGCTTGAATTTGGTCCCTTTTGGCAAAATTCACATACACATATTTTGACAGAAACCCTAATTTTGGGTCAAGTTCGCAAGGACCTACCTCACTCATTTTTAATTATTTTAAGGTGGGACCAAGTGCATTGGAAAATTTAAGATGTCTACTTCACTTGTTATGTTGGACAAAAATTCATAACTCTAACACAAACACATGCAATAATACAAAACATTATAGGTCAGATAACAGATAAAATGTCAAAGAGTCCAAGTTCAGGTGCCCATACCTTTCTCATAAAAATTGCAAATGATGCAAAACTTTAGTCCAAATTCATTATCTTGAAAAGATCTACAACGTTTACGTTGAAGGTTTTGTCATTTGAGGCTTTTATCATTCAAACTAAAGGGCTTGAAGTTGGTCCCTTTTCGCAAAATTCACATACACTTGTTTTGACAGAAACCCTAATTTTGGGTCAAGTTCGCAGGGACATAACTCACTCATTTTTAATTATTTTGAGGTGGGACCAAGTGCATTGGAAAATTTAAGATGTCTACTTCAAATGTTATGTTGGACAAAAATTCATATTCCTAAAAGAAACACATGCAATAATACAAAACATTATGACTCAGATAACAGTTAAAAAACTCAGAAGTCCAACTTCAACTGCCCATAACCTTCTCATAAAAAATCCAAATGATGCAAAATTTATATCCAAATTCATTGTCTTGAAAAGATCTACAACTTTCATGTTGGAAGTTTTTTCATTTGAGGCTTTTTTAAGGGAGGCGCCAATTGGATTGGCGCCCCCTCTTAAAAATTACACATAGGCGCCAATTGGATTGGCTAGGGCAGGTGCCCTAGCCAATCCAATTGGCGCCTCCTTGCAATTTTTAAGAGGGGGCGCCAATCCAATTGGCGCCTCCCTCTAAAAGTGGGGTATATTGGGAATTTTTTTGAAAACTGGGTTATTTTGGGAATTTATTCGAAAAAGTGGGGTATATTGGTAAAAATTCCTCCTTTTTTCGTCATGTTTCGGTTTATGTTAATGCTAGTTTATGTTTTCAAAACAGATTAACATTCTGAAAGCTATTTATATTTCGAAATCTGATTCAAGAGAACTCATACTACGGGTGTGGTTCATAAATGGTTTGTGTTGCTATATAGAAACAATATAAGAAGTATAAAGCTATTTTAGAAGCTTCATCTGCCTTGTATTTTTTATTCATAGCAACCCAAAGTAGATCAACTTCACATCATTGCCTAAATCTTTTCAATAAAAGGTATGTTGATGTCGTTTTATTGATAAATATTGATGTATTTTATTGTTGTTGTTGTTGTTGTTGTTCATATGGTTTGTGTTGTTGTTGTTGATAAGTGTATGTTGTTGATGTTGTTGTTGTTGATGATAAATGTTGTTATTGTTGATGTATGTTGTTGTTGAGTTTATTATAATTTATGTAGATTGTTTGTTTCATTACCCCTTCATTGAACATTCATTCATTTAAAGTAATTTAGAAAATAATAATTTGAAAATTAAGTTATATTTGAAATGAAATTTAGATCAAACATATTTTTCTAATTGCATGCATCTCATAATTTATCTATCGCTCTTTAACAAATACAACTTGGTTTATTGCTCCAAGTTCTTCAAAGCAACTGTTAATTCTCTATTAATTTATATTGCAAAAACATCAAATTTGTTGAGAAATTGAATCATCTTCATCATTGTCATCATAATAATCTTCATCATTAATTAAAATAATGATGATAATAGCGATGATGATGATTCCGAATTAGTCAACATATTGATGTTTTGTAAAATAAACTAGGAATGAACTGTTGCTTTGAATAACTCGGGACATTGAATCAAATACTATGTATTAAGTAGCAAGAGATGAATTACAATATGAATGCAATTTGAAAAATAGTTGTTCGTTTAAGTTATTTTTCAAGAATAATTTAATTTTTTAAATTATGATCTTCTACGTCAATTTTAATGGTTGAATATGTTTAGTGAGGTGTAGGAAAAAACAAGCGATCTACATATTTTATAATACACTCAAGGTACTTTCCATAATGTATATATTTTGTAATCATGGTTAAATGATAATTATATTCTAAATAAATTGTTGTTATTGGGTTTCGAACCTATGACCTAAATATATATCACAACGACTGTTTAATATAACAGTCGTGACAGATAACGCGCTACCTAGCCTATAACCACGGTCACACGTCCCTTATGGAAACCAACGTACATTCAATCACAAGCTACCTAACAACGGACGTATAACCGTCATTATATGTGTTTCACAACCATCATTATATGTGTTTTCTATAGTAGTCATTGAAGGAGAATAGCGATCCAAAATGCAACGGAATTTAAAATTTCTCCTTTAGTGATCCTTACGAATGGGCATGATCAGTGATAGAATCGTTACCTCTTGCGGCGATTGAAACCCTTGATGCAGATCGAAGGAGTGATCATGAACGTTGAATAATGACAACGCCTCTACTCAGTCCACACGAATGGAATCCTTCAGACTCAGTGCTAGCTGCTACGAATGAAGGCTTTGAGTGAGAGAGAGAGAGAGAGAGAGAGAAACGAAATTTCATATGCACAAATGCTTATGCACAAGGGTTCTATTTATAGAACCACTTGTGTGGGTTGTAAGCTAAAAAGCCCACTTAAGTCTATACGGCCCATATCTTATGATATACCAAAATCACTTAAGCACGTGGTACCTTACCATATTTCGTATTCTACTTAAGTGCATCGTACCTTACGATGTTCTACAATTCACTTAAGTGCACCGTACTATACGGTGTTCCTTATTTACTCTATCTCTCATCAATCTGTCATTTTGTGTGTGACCCTGTAGGTTCTCGCAACATTGGTAATTATATTAAATCACGTATTTAACATAAAAAACAGTGAGCGATATCTAGCAACACATCACTGCTACCCAAGACACAAAAATGTCAAGTGACCTGAAAAATCCTTTTGTGATAATACTTATGTGTACAATCACCCTTTTACCCTTATGTCTATATTGAACACAAGGCATAGATCGTGTCATCCTTATCCAGTTCAATATTGGGCCCGTAGACATTTATCCTGTTACGCATGATGGGAAAATTCCATCTAGGTCACTCATGTCCCTTAGCATGCTTCGTGGAGTACCCATCAACTGTCTTTATGATCATCCAGTTACGGACAACGTTTGATCAGCAATAAGGCCCTCGACTCTACATCTAGGGTCCATAGTGGTTTCAGATTGAAGGGTGGTATACACCATTATCACCATGAGAATAACTTATGACACTTTGCATAACATTCTGTGTAGTATTCTCATAGCGGGTCAATCCAGTATAAATATTACTCGTAATATTCATACCTATGTTTAAGACTTGATAACTCCTTATCCATGATCCATTAGATGTGATCATCAGTCCATATACATAATAGTCTTAATGCTTTAATGTTATCCCATTTCATAATAAAGCTCGACTACAAATACTTTAAGAATAGTGTCCTTATGTTTAATGGGATCTCATGATTAAGTCACACTTGATACATTAAACAGACTAGCTATTGTAGGGACCTTATTAAACAAACATAATAAAGGAAAAACCTTTTATTATTAATAAATAATTCGATACAAGTGCCAAAAGTATTGGCCTCTAGGGCTTACACCAACAATCTCCCACTAGCACTAGAGCCAATCAAGCATTACCCCTAATGCCCATAGATCTAGTATGGCCATCATGCTTCTGCTATGCAAGAGGCTTTGTCAGTGAGTCAGCAATATTGTCAAGTGTATGTACTTTGCATATTTTTACATCTTCTTTATCTATTATCTCTCGAATAAGGTGATAACACCTAGGTATGTGTTTGGATCGTTGGTGAGATCTAGGCTCCTTTAGCTTGTGCGGTAGCACCACTGTTATCACAATAGAGACCAATGGGATCCACAATGCTAGGAACTATGCGAAGTTCACTAATGAACTTTTTGATCCAAACAACTTCCTTTGCTGCACTTGAGGCAGAAATATACTCGGCCTTGGTTGTAGAATCAGTAACTGTATCTTGCTTTGAACTTTTCCAGCTCACAGCGCCACCGTTTAAGCAAAACACATAACCGAATTGCGATTTAAAGTCATCCTTATCTGTCTCGAAGCTAGCATCGGTGTATTCAATTACAACAAGCTCTTCCTGACCTCCATATATCAAGAATGAGTCCTTAGTCCTTCTCAAATACTTAAGGATATTCTTGACAGCTACCTAATGAGCATCACCGGGATCAGATTGGTACATACTCGTTGCACTTAAAGCATACGATACATATGGTCAAGTACATAGCATGGCATACATGATAGATCCTATTGCAGATGCATATGGAATCTTATTCATGCGATCCCTTTCTTCCTTAGATGAAGGGGATTGTGTTTTTGATAGACACATGCCATGTTGCATATGTATGAATCCTTTCTTAGAATCATGCATATTAAAGTGTCTCAACACTTTGTCTATGTATGTACTCTGACTTAGGCTAAGCAGTTTTTATGATCTATCTCTACAGATCCCGATTCCTAATATATAGGCTGCTTCACCCAGGTCCTTCATAGAAAAACATTTCCCCAACCAAGACTTTACTTGTTGTAGGGTAGTGACATCGTTTCCAATGAGTAATATGTCATCTACATATAATACTAGGAAGACGATCATGCTCCCACTAACCTTGTTGTAGACACAAGGCTCATCTTCATTCTTGATGAATCCACATTGTTTTACTGTTTCATCAAAACGAAGATTCCAGCTTCTAGCTTGCTTCAATCCATAGATTGATCTTTGTAACTTACATATCTTTTGGGCTTCTTCTGGTATGTTAAATCCTTCAGGCTGTGTCATGTACACATCCTTAAGAAGATTCCCATTAAGGAAAGCAGTTTTGACATCCATTTGCCATATTTCATAATCATGATATGCAGCGATAGCAAGTAAAATCCGAACAGATTTAAGCATTGCAATTGGTGAAAAAGTTTCATCATAGTCAAACCCATGAATTTGTTTATATCCTTTTGCAACCAGTCTTGCCTTATAGGTATGTACCTTACCATCTATGTCAATCTTCTTTTTGAAGACCCATTTGCATCCTATAGGGTTAATTCCTACATGAGGCTCTACCAAGGTCCAAACCTGGTTTGTGTACATGGAACCCATTTCAGATTTCATGGCTTCTAGCCATTTCTCATACTCGGGACCAGTTATGGCCTCTTGGTAGGTCACAAGCTCATCTTGACCCATGAGTAATATGTCACCTTGATCAGTTATGAGATATCCATATATCTCAGGTAGGTGACGTATCCTGCTTGACCTATGCTGGTCTTGTTCTACTTGAGCAGGTTACGCTTCCACAACTACCTGTGTTTCCTGCTCTAATTCTTCCATAGGTGTATCAATGCTTTGTGATTCTTGAATTTCTTCAAGCTCTACTTTCCTCCCACTAATTCTTTTGGAAATAAAATCCTTTTCTAGGAAAACTCCAGTTCGAGCGGCAAACACTTTGCCCTCAGAAGGATTGTAGAAGTAATACCCTCTTGTTTCTTTAGGATATCCTACAAATAAGCATTTGTCAGATTTAGGTTCAAGCTTAGTTGAAATTTGTCGTTTCATATAAACTTCGCAACCCCAAATATTCATGTAAGACATATGTGGTTTCTTACCACTCCATATCTCATATGGTGTCTTCTCAACCTTTTTGGATGGAACGCGGTTAAGTGTGTAAGCTGCTGTCAACAGTGCATATCCCCAAAAGGAGTTTGGAAGATTGACATGGATCATCATGGATCAGACCATGTCTAACAAGGTTCAATTTCTTCTCTCAGATACACCGTTCCATTGAGGTGTTCCAGGAGGTGTAAGTTGGGATAGGATCCCACACTCTTTCAGATGGTCATCAAACTCTAGGCTTAAATACTCACCACCTCGATCTGATCGAAGAGTTTTAATATTCTTACCTAGTTGGTTTTATACTTCATTCTTGAATTCCTTGAACTTTTCAAAGGACTCTGATTTGTGTTTCATTAAATACACATAACCATATGTACTGAAATCATCAGTAAATATGATGAAGTACTGAAAACCTCCTCTGGCTGGTATGTTCAGTGGTCCACATACATCAATATGTATGAGGGCCAAAAGATCATTAGCTATTTCACCTTTTCATGAGAATGGAGACTTTGTCATCTTTCCAATTAAACAAGATCTGCATGTCTCATATGATTCATAATCAAAAGAGTCCAAGAGTTCATCTTTATGGAGTTTGGAAATGTGTTTCTCATTTATGTGACCTAATCGACAATGCCAAAGGTAAGTTGGATTTAACTCATTAGGTTTCATCCTTTTAGTATTAATGTTATAAATAGGCATTTCAAGATCAAGGACATATAGTCCATTGTTCATTTATGCAGTAACATAGAATATATCATTCAAATAAATGGAGCAACAATTGTTCTTTATTATAAATGAAAAACCAAACTTGTCCAAACAAGAAACGAAAATAATATTCCTGCTAATTGTAGGTACATAATAACAGTTTTCTAACTGAATTATTAAACCACTAGGTAAAGTCAATACATGAGTTCCTACGGCTAAAGCAACAACCTTTGCTCCATTGCCAACTCGTAGGTCAACTTCACCTTTTGCCAAATCTCTACTCCTTTTTAGCCCATGCACATTGGTACAAATATGAGAACCGCATCCAGTATCTAATACCCATGATGCAGAAGTAGATAAATTAATTTTAATAACAAAAATACCTGAAGTTGAAGTCTCTACTCCATTCTTCTTATCCAGGTACTTTGGGCAGTTTCTCTTCCAATGTCCCGTCTTACCGTAATGGAAGCAGGTGCCTTCCTTTGATATGCCTCCACTAGGCTTCAAAGCAGGAGCAATGGGTTTGGGTTTGACAACTTCCTTTCCTTTCCCTTTATCACCCTGCTTGGTGGGTCTTTTGTTCTATCTCTTTCCGTTTCCAATCATCATAATGGACTTTCCTTTTGACTTCAGATTCTGCTCAGCAGTTCTTAACATGGCTAGCAGTTCAGGAAGAGTTTTGTCCATATAATTCATATTGAAATTAAGGACAAATTGACTGAATCTATCTGGCAATGATTGCAAGATCAAATCAGTCGCAAGTTCCTTTCCGAGGGGAAAACCTAACCTCTTAAGGTTCTCCACATACCCAATCATCTTGAGCACATGGGGGGACCTACAGGGGCTCCCTCAACTAACTTGCCTTGAAAAAGGGATTTTGAAACTTCAAACCTTTCATGCTTTACCTGCTCTTGATAGAGCATCTTCAAGTGTTCAATCGTATCGAACGCTGCATGTTCTCATGTTGCTTTTACAACTCTGAGTTCATGGTAGCTAGCATGAGACAAGCATTTTCATTGGCATCATCGACATGCTTCTTATAAGCAGCTCTTTCTGCCTTAGGTGCAGAACTAGGAGGTTCCTCTTCAGGAACAAGTTTCTCCAAGACATACAACTTTCTATCATGTTTGAGGATAATCCTCAGATTTCGGTGGCAATCTAGAAAATTTATCCTAGACAATTTTTCCTTATCAAGGATTGATCGTAAAATGTTGTTAGAGGTGTTTGTTGTCATGGTAATCTACATGAAAATAATGAAAATATAAGTATCAATAACATATTTAATTAGGCCTTTAATTAAATATGCTCCCACTATTTATTCAAAACAAATGACCCTCACCATTTGATTCGGAAAATCCCGTTGGAAGATTTTCTAGTGGGTCGAGATCCACATTTCACTTTGTTTTAAGTCCGCGTAGGCGGATTACACAAAACTAGGTTATTTAGGTAGGAACTTCTTCCAATTGTATCTAATACAACTCTCAAATATTTTAGTTGGGTGAATAACTCCTTATTCCAATCCATCACATGTATCATTTCCAACTCTTGCTTTTAAAAATATATAATCTTATTATAATTTGTTTAGTTAAGTTTGACCCATTATTTTAGCAATTGGATATTACAATTATCCCATCACACCTTACTAATATAGAATATGCATCTCACGTAGGCGAAACCTACATTATTCAATACTAGTATTAATGAGTGCTAAAACTTGGAAATCATAAACTTAATATTTAATTTGAGGGAATTTGCAATTATTCTGATCTCACCGGCTTATTTATCATATAAATCGTCTCTCACATGCATCAACATACATTCATATGCATCAACATATATACAAAATGAAACAGTTATGGCCCCTAGCATAATTATTCTCTCAAGCCAATGAGAGAACCTAAGCTAACCTAATAACGATCTAAGCTTCTCCAAGCAAGATCTTCAAGGTTGTCCTCCTTTGATATTGTATTGTTCTCTTTCTTCATAACATTACATTACATAAAAGAAACTCGTTTTACATACGAGGGAGTGAGATGAGAAAAGAGGTTACATTAAGAGATTAAAAGAGAGGCACGACACGCAGGTCGTATTTTAAAATCCCAAAAAAAGAAGAAGGAAAACTAAGGCCATAACCGATCACCACAATACAATAATGATAAATACATTATTATTATTATTAATTTAAATTCTGTTAATTAAATAAACCAAATTAAATTTCGGCGACCGATCCCACTACGCAGAGTTAGGCGAGGGTTCGAACCCATGACCTAAATATATATCACAACGGTTGTTTAATATAACAATCGTGATAGGGAACGTGCTAACTAGCTTATAACCATGGTCACACGTCCGTTATGGAAACCAGCATACATGCAATCACAAGCTACCTAACAACAGACGTATAACCGTCATTATATGTGTTTTGCAACCATCATTATATGTGTTTTCTGTAGTAGTCACTGAAGGAGAATAGCGATCCAAAACGCATCGGAATTTAAAATTTCTCCTTTAGTGATCCTTACGAATGGGTATGATCAGTGATAGAATCGTTACCTCTTGTGGCGATTAAAACTCTTGATGCAGATCGAAGGAGTGATCACGAACATTGAATGGTGACAACGCCTCTACTCAGTCCACACGAACGGAATCCTTCAGTCCCAGTGCTAGTTGCTACGAATGAAGGCTTTGAGTGAGTGAGAGTGAGTGAGAGAGAGAGAGAGAGAGAGAGAGAGAGAGAGAGAGAGAGAGAGAGAGAGAGAGAGAGAGAGAGAGAGAGAGAGAGAGAGAGAGAGAGAGAGAGAGAGAGAGAGAAACAAAGCATACATTCCAAGAGATGGAACATAAGCATAGAGGTTTTGTAGGCTTTGGAGGAAAGCCAAAGGGTAATATCATTGGTAATGATTACCTTCCCTCTATTACCAATGTTTTATTAGTTGAAGGTCTAATGCATAATCTTTTGCCCATAAGTCAAATAAGCGACAATAGTTATGACATTATCTTCAATCAAAAGTCCTGCAAATTTGTGAGTTAAAAGGATGACTTTGTATTCTTTAGTGGCAAGAGGAAAAACAACATTTATAAAATCAAACTTTCTTATTTAGAAAAACAAAATTTAAAATACCTTATGTAAGTGAACAAAGAACAATGGACTCAGAATAAATGTTTGGGTCATGTAAGCATGAGAAGAATCTCTAAGCTCAACAAGCTTAACTTAGTTAGAAGTCTTCCAAATCTGAAGTTTGCCTCATATGCTACTTGTGAGGCATGTCATAAATGTAAGTTTTCTAAAACTTGTTTTAAAGCAAAAAATATTGTTTTCGCCTCTAGATATATGTAACTCTTGCACGTTGATTTATTTGGAACAGTTAAAACAACTTCAATAATGGGCAAGAAGTATGGATTAGTCATCGTAGATGACTACTTCAGATGGACATGGGTAAAGCTCTTAAGACACAAAGATTCACATTTTGTGTTTACTACCTTCTGTTCACAAATGCAAAATGAAAAAGGCTTAACAATTGTTAGAGTCAGAAGTGACTATGGTGGTGAATTTTAAAATAAATATTTTGAAAAACTTTTTGAAGACAATGACATCTTTCATGATTTCTCCTATCCTAGAACTCCTAAATAAATGGAGTTGTAGAGAGAAAAATTATACCTTACAAGAAATGACAAGAAGCATGATCAATGAGATAAATGTTGCAAAGTAATTATGGACAGAAGTAGTGAATACTGCATGTTACATTCAGAACATGATCTATATAAAGTTTATTCTGTGAAAAACTCCTTATGAATTATGGAAGAACATAAAGCCCAACATTTCTTATTTTCATCCATTTCGCTGAATTTGTTTTATGCTCAATACTAAAGACAATCTGAACAAGTTTGATTCTAAAACTCAACAGTGTATAATGTTAGAATATTCCAAACGCTCAAAAGACTACAGAGTATCATACCCCAAATTTGTCCGGGTATTTTAAATTCATCTAATACATGTCCATTTGTCAAATTTTACATTTTTAGCCATATGCATTTTTATCATCAAATGAAGTCACCATAATCATACATATATGGATTATAGTAAAAAATTCAACACAAAGTCAACATTTTAAATGTTGAAGAAATTGACTAAAATTGCATTTTTTCATTATGCATTTAAAAAAATAAATTAATGATCATTTGATTTATCATCAAAATATTCATTTGAATTTTATTAATTATTTCCATGCATCATAAAACAAAAATCAATGTTTCTAAAAAGTCCAAAATATCTTTCATTTATTACATCATTATTCTATGCATATATTACATCATTATTTCATGCATATATTACATAATTATTCATTATTTAATTAAATAAGTTTCTAAAAGGCACTCACACTCTTTGCATAATTCATAAACTATCTTTTGTAGAGCCTATAAAGAAATCTCATTTCATTCACAAATGACACCAAGAATCATTCACAAAAATAGAGCAAAAAGTATGCACAAATTCTCTCCATTTTCAAGTCACTTTTTATTTTTCTATTTAGGTAGGATTTTAATGTTTATTATTTATTTAATTTTTCTTTGCATTATTATTCTTGCTATACTTAATTAGTATCTTAATCATCACAAATTTGCATGAAAACTCTATTGATTCAAAACCAAGAGTTTTAAAGTATTCTTGAACCTCCATTGACCAAAAATGATTAAATGTGAATTGATTTTCGTTTATTTAATTTTCTTTACACTATTATTCTTGCTGCACTTAATTAATTTCTTAATTATCACAATTTTTCATGGAAAATCCATTGATTAAAAATCAAGAGTTTAATGTATTCTTGAACCTCCATAAGCAAAAGCGGTTAAATATGATTTAATTTGTGATTTTTCTTATGACTTAGTTTTTAATTTTAAGTTTTCCATGATATTCGTGAGATTGAACAAATGAATTTTCATTATTCATTTTCTCAATTTCATGAAAAATTCAGCAAATTATGTTTAAAATAGAGATGAATATTATTGTTTTCTTGAACAAACCCAGAATAAACTCAGCCCTTGGATCAATCCATCTTTTGATGTTTTTTGTTGTTGTATTTTTATGCAAGTCACCTGTCACATGCTGGCTGACCAATGCTATTTGTGAGTGGGTAGTGGAATTTGGTTAGGCTTTAGGATCATTTTTCTATTTTTTTTTTAAAATTTTTTGCTGTCATCTCTCTCTTACTACTACTTTCACCCCACTTTTCTTTTATTAATTTTATTTATTTATTTATTTTTATTTTTATTTTGTTAATTATTTTTAAATTAATAAAATAATTAAGGAATAAATAAATAATAATTGAATAATATTTTCTCATAATTAAAAACACTTGATTTTATTTATTTTTATTATTATTAATCTTATTTGTTTATTTCTTTAATTACTACAATTAATTAAATAAATAAATACTACTAATAATAAATATTAAAAAATCATTAAATAATATTGTCAAATACGATTAAAACCCTTGCTTTCAAACCCCTTGATTTTATTTATTTTATTATTATTGATTTTTATTTTTTTATTTCTTTAATTGTTACAATTAATTAAATAAATGGATAATTATAATAATAATAATAATAATAATAATAATAATAATAATAATAATAATGATAATAATAATAAATACAAATAAATAGTTAAAGGAGTATTTTCAAACACATCAAAACCCTTGGTCCAATGCAAGTTAATTTTCCAAACTCTTTTCCCTCGATTAATTTTGTATCGATGACAATTAAATCTTTCCCGTTTATGGATAACGTTAAAATCTTTTTCTTAACAAACACAAAAGAAGATGACTTTCGGAGTCTCGCATTTCTTGAATCCTCAAATGATCGGTCTCGAGACACACGTCTTGGGCTAGCTGTTCATTCTCTCTTTCGTTTCTAAAAACACTTAACATAAACTTGGACAAAATGAGGGGTTGTTGGAGTCTAGCATTTAAGTGAAACCTTTGGACGATTAACTCCGGGGCATACGTCTCATTCTCGTTGAATGTTCATTGTCCATCAAACAAATTTCATAAACACTTTGAATGAAAAAGGGATCATTGGAGTCTAGCATTCTATTAATACCCCAAATAATTGGTCCCCAAGCTCACGACTCGTTCTCACCAAGCATTCATCATTCGCCTAAAATCAATTTTAACACATTCGAACATTTTTCTTTTGGATTTCAATTCAAAAACTTTTCATAAACGAAAGATGTTTCGTCCATTATGCGACGTTACAAATAGTGCTTCCCCATGAGAATATCAAACATTTTCCGCTCGAATGTGATAATGCATAATTTTGTGCTGATCCAGGTTAAGTCATCCATTCTTGAAGTGATGTAAATGTTCAATTACCCTTGTTTTGGGCAACAATGTTTTCCGTTCGAATGCGACTTGAGAATCTTTCGCTAAAATCAACTAACACACAAACATTTGCTTTTCAGAACTACGTAGCCTTGACTTCTCCACCGCACCTGAAGATACGTAGGAGCGAGACCCGCAATCTCGTCAATCAAATTAATAAAAACAATGTTTTTTAAGACCCCTTTTATTTTTTCTTTACACTTTTAATTACTCGAAAGAAACAAAAAACACAAGCTAACATTCAATCGCAAGTTTAACTAAAAGGTTCTCGTTGAGTACCACATACATGAGGGGTGCTAATACACCCCTCCTACGTAATCGACTCCCGAACTTGAATATGGTTGCGATAACCATCTTCATTTATAGGTTTTTATCGATACTTTTCTATTCCTTCATTGATACTTTCCTTTATAGGTTAAATGATTGTATTTTTCAAGATGCAGAATCTGGCGACTCTGCTGGGGATCCATGCTCAAAGCAATAGAGAGTCAAACCTAACTTAGTTAACTTTACAATAAATATTGTCTTTGCTTAATTGTTTTATTTATGCTTGTTTGCTTATTTGTTTTCTTTTATTGTTTTTTCTTTTTATTTCGTATGCTCATACTTATATGTGGATCTTAGGATGGTACTGTGAGTAAAACTCTACACCCGAGCTTTGAAAACAGAAGAGAGATCACATATTTTAGAATTGGAAGTTATGTAGTGTTAGTCCCCAAGGACCACTCCCTGTGTTCCTAACATGAAGACTCCCCCTAGAGTATACCTTTTCGTAGATCTCATTATAAGATGGATAACCTATCACATAATGTTGATTCTGAAAGATCCATGACTCTAGGTCCCCTCTTAGAACCAATTTTTGTTTCAGTAGTTGTGTATTGTTAGTCTCCAAGGACCACTCCTTGTGTGCCTAATATGAATAACCTTCCCAGAATATACCTTTTTTTCACTCTCGTCATAAAACAGATAGCTTGTTATAGGAAGTTGATACGATTAAGGTCCATGACTCTGGGAACCTTATCCATCAATCTAGAGGCTATCATGTGAGTGGTTTATGGGTAGAAAGCCCAAAACCACCCATTATAAAGAAACCTACCTAATAGGATGTTTTGGCGTTACTCGTGTTATCCTGGATCCTTACACCAATACATGGCATTTCATTGCATCCATTTATATAACGTTGCATTCTTTTGCATAAAGCTTTATGCATGCATTTAAGTTGTCAAAAAACTCATTTCATATGTTCTCATCTTCAGAGTTGTTGGTCTACCGTCAAGCTGATTCCTCAACACAAGTACATAACTAGAGCCAACATTAAAAGAAGAATGCAGATCAAGAGCAATATAATGAAAGAGTTAGGGAAAACAGTGATGAGCTGAAAGGAAATATGATCAAGATCATGGAAATGCTACAAGCCTTGAATGCTAGGGACACTTAACCTTAGAGGATTGTCGTCTCTGAAATGAATAACTTTGTTGTTGACCACATGCCTCCCCAGAGGCCAATTACTTCTTGGCCAGAATTTGGATTACCACCAATTTATTATCCGCCCTTTGCAAATATTCAAAGGGCTGACCCATATGTACTTCCAGTATTCTGAGCTCCAATAATCACTGCACCTTAACCTATCATGCATACTATTTCTCAAGCTGCTTATGAATATCCTCACTTTGTATACCATAACGTTGATCTCTAATTTGGAAGTCAGAGAGCAACTCCAGACTCTAGATAAGGGATTAAGGGACGTGGTAGGTAATGATATCTTTGGTGATGCTACAATAGACATGTGCTTAGTCTCAGACTTGGTTATGCTTGCCAAATTCAAAACTCCATAATTTAAAAAATACAAGGGGCACACATGTACAAAAAGCCACCTGGTGATGTACTACCATAAGATGACTGCATATACCAATAACGACAAATTGATCATTCACTGTTTCTAGGACAACTTGAGTGGGGCTTCAATGAAATGGTATATGGGACTTGAGAAGAGTCGTATCCAAAGCTGGAAAGACTTGGATGATGCCTTCTTGAAGCAATAATACTATAATCTGGACATGGCACCAGATCACTGTCAACTTCAGAATATGTCTCATAAGGAGAATAAGTCTTTCAAATAATACACTCACTGCTAGAGAGAGTTGGCTGCCCAGGTGGAGCCATCATTGGCATAGAAAGAATTGATTAGATTGTTTATGAACACTCTACAAACTTTATGTTGGGAAAATATGATAGGGAGTGTATCATCTGGTTTTTCTGACCTGGTAACTATTGGAGAAAGACTAGAGGACGATATCAAGAATGGAAAAATTGTTAACGCTGCTGAATCCTCTAGTGGTGCAAGAAAGTCCTCAGGGACTTCCTGAAGAAGAAGGAGGGAAAAAATGTTGTTTCAAATAAAAGCATACCTCGTCACATGCAACAATATTATGATCAATCATATGTAGTTGCAGTTGCTCATGTGGTTAAAGCTCAACCAACTCAGGCTCCTCAACAATAGAATGATGGCCAGAATCAGAATCGTAATGCTAGGAATGAGACTCAATTTGACCATATTCCGATGACATATACTAAGATATATCCTTACTTGGTCCAGAGAGGTTTGATTACAACTAGGTATCTACCTCCTCCTCCAAATCCTCTTCCAGCTGAGTTTAGCTCTAACATCCACTACGAGTTCCATGAGGGAGCTGCATGTCATGATCTAGAAAGTTTCTTTGCACTAAAGGCTAGATTTCAAGACTTGATTAGAGGAGAGATTATATCTTTCAAGAAAGTTGGTCGCAACATCGACAACAATCCTATTCCAAAGCAGGGTGAGTGAAGACTGGATCAGGGCATGACCACTTGTCACACCCCGATTTTGACCCTGATATTCATATCATTATTTCATTCATTATTTGCTCCTCATGATTTTGTTCCTCTACTATGGTACTCTTTTTTCATGAGCATCAAGTGGTCTCCTTTTCTGTTATGGGTGCACCTTGTTGTGTTGTGCGCATTCAAGGCGAGGTTCTACCGTCAACATATTTAGATGCATAGGCGCATTCCGCGTCGGTGGTAAATCAAGGAATTCGAGGATTATTGTGTTTGGATTAGAGTATGTGGTCAAAAATATTAGTCATGAAAAGCTTTGATGAACATTGTTTGATTCAAGGAGATTCCAGTGGTTTACCATGTTTTTTTTAAGGGAGAGTCATTATCATGTGAGTTTTTCAAGAGGGACCGAGCCTGGTTATCGTCGGAATCAAGCTAGTGGCCAAAGGTCATCCTTTATTTGCATGGATTTTAATAGATAATTCAAGGGAAACACAAAAGGAGTCTCGTTCATGTTCTATAATTTGGTTTTGATATTGGGATTTAAATCTAAAGGGGGCATTTGGTCGAAGCTACTGATAGTCATGTGCAAACTTTATGCTTGGATCCTAAGGAAACAAATGTGCATCATGTTTTTGTTAACCGAGCGACATTCAAAGTAGGCTAAGACCATGCAAGAGAAAATAATAAATCTTCGTTAGATCTTAATTGATGTGGCATACAAAGGAGAAACTAGTATGTTAATTGAGGAAAATTACAAGCATTGAAAATGATACAATAAGATTAGTTGTTGGCCATTAATACTGGACCAAGCAACCAAAAAATCTAATTCGTTGTTCACTTCAAGACAAGTCCTGTTGGTGTGTCTAATAACTCTAGAGAAGAGAGTTTGCCATCTCGTCCACAGTCAAAATCCTCTTTTGCATCTTGTTTTATAAAGAAAATGGAAGATAATGCTAGTTGTACAACTAATGATTCATTTAGCAACGAGATGCCACATTTCAAGCATTGCAACAGCCAGGTAGTACGACAAAACAGAAAACAAAGCTCCTGAAGGTTACTTAACATCAACTATCATGAACTTTTACATTCGTTATTTAAAGCAGCAAGTATCTCCTACAATATCAGACTACCATTTTTTTCAACACATATTTCTACAAGAAACTCAAAGAAGCTGTTTCCTGCAATGGTTGGTCCCTAACAGATTTCCAAGGAGTTCCCTAACGACACAAGCTTATCTTCTTATCACCCTTTGGCTTCAACTTAAAATAACACACCAAGTCTTGGAAATGCGTGAGTTAACCATGGGAGCATCAAGGATAACCATGCTGCTGCAGCAGTTCATCCCATATCCTATAGCACCTTGCCATTATTTTGCCTGCATTATCAGCATAACCAACCCCAATCATGGCATTTCAAAACCATTGAGAAACATCACATCCAAACAACACGACACTAAACATACCTCAAGCTTCACAAACCATAAGACCTGTTTCACCTTACTCACTTCACTTCACCAAGCCTGCATTAACAATTCAGCAGTCAACATTCAATCATGACAGCATAACAAATGGGCAAACCACAAGACAAAACCTGCAATACATCCAACATAAAAGCAACCAAGTTCAAACTCTTACAATGCAGTAGGTGACAAACCAAAATCTAAACCATGCCACATCAAACTGAATGGCTAACAAGGCTGCAAATCCAGTTGCATACCTGAGTGTAAAACATGGCCCATTTTCAAGACCACACTTACCATGCTGTGACTTGGTCACTTTTGCCTTGCCAAGCGTGACTCTCCTTTGATGGACATAGTCCTGCTTTCACCATCAATCAAATACCACAATCACATGATCAAACATGGCACATACATGGTTAATTTGACAAAACAATGCACATGAATGTTGGCTTTGAACTCACCATGATACACCTTACACTTGCACCATGTCATCATCTTGTAGCAACCTACAAAAATCAACTGGCATGTTCTCAAATAGGAGCTAGACAATGATGCACCATAATTCTCCATCACACCAATCCAGCCTTGAACCTGTCATGGAACATGCTAACAAACTGTCGAGCATATCAGTTCACTAACAAGGTAACAAAACCAAGAACAACTAGTAGGAAATATCAACATTGCCAAGATATCATAACTACCTGACTTTGAACATGCCAACATGCCTATCATGTACCAAATCTTGCAGTAGACTTGTAGCAGCACCACATCAATTGGCTAGGATCCATCACTTATTCTGTAACATGAGCACCAAATTGCAATGCCCTTCTTGGATCAGTTTGAAGTACATCACCTGCAACAGTGAGCTTGCAGCCACAATCTTATCCAATCCTAGCCTGGCAGGACGTTGCAACATAGCTCATGAAAAAAAAACACCAATACACAAGCATTATCATGTAGCAGCATAATAAGTGAACAAATCGAGTTCTGCAACAGGTTCCCTGCAATGCACCAAACCCTGCACAATTTCACCACCTTTGTAATATGCCACGAAAAGCGTAAACAAGGAACAAAATATTACCATTTGTTGTCGTGAGATTCCCCAAACCGGTAACGTTTTTTGCAGCGATGCTCGCCTCCGGATGAATTCACCATAGGCTCCTGCTAAGCGTCTAAATTCACTGCAGTAAAACCAAGTAATTACCAAGTCAGTTGAAATTTCAAGAAAATTCCCAAATTGGAATTAAGACAAATTTCAAAGAGAAAGCATGAGTGCATGTTACCGTTTCCGGTTTAGCATCGAATAAGGCCAATCCCAACTGAGCACATCAAAAAGGATTTACAGAGATACTCTTTTGAACATCAAAGACACCCTTTGAAACCCTAATCAGCAGAACATAAATAGAGAGGGAGAGTGAATCAGTGAGGAGGAGGAGAACAACAAAAACTTAGAGGCGGAAAACTCCACAAGAGAACCCTAATCCCCAAATAAGGAACCGATTGGAAGGAGTGAAGGAGGGAGATTCGTTACCTGAGCTGTCGTCGCCGTCGGAGGTCCGAAGGTGAGCTCTTTGTTTCTGTTTCAACCGTGATTTTTCGTGTGTGAGAGAGGGTTCGTTGATGAGTGATTTTGAGAGAGAGAGGGTTGGATACGTGAGAGAGCGATTGAGTGGGATTGAGAGCGAACGAGAGATTGTGAGAGGTGAGTGATGTTGAGCGATGGATACGCGGTGGTGCGCGAGATTGAGAGAGAGAGATTTGTGGAGATGAACTTTTTTTGACGAGAGAGAGAGAGAACTTTGGATTGAGATGGAGAGAACTCAGAGGCAACAAATGGTTCCTGTTCCCATTTTTTTTTCTCTCTCTTTTGTTGTCTTTTTTTTTACTTGTTTCTTTATATTTTGTTAGCATAATAGATATGGGAAAACATTAAAAAACACGTTTAAAATTCCTAGGTTATTAGTTAATAATTGTTTTTTTATATTTTCAACTTATACCCCATTGTAAACCCAACAGCCAAGCGGCTGGGTTTAATTACTGGTAGTCCAACAGACTTTTTTTTATTTTAGTTTTTATTCTAATGTTTAATCTATTTTGGTTTATATATTTAAACTAGCATCAAAATAATAACTAGTCATGAGTGGTCTGGTGGAGAGGGGTGGTTTCTATGGTCTTTAGTGTAGTGGGTTCGATACCCGTATTGAGCGTTTTATTTCTTTCAGCATTTGCATTTTATTTTCTTTTAGCATTTTATTTTATGTTTATGTTTTTATTATACTCATGGTTGATCTGCTTTCTTTTAATTTCATCATTCATTCAAAACCATTTTTAAACTATAAAATTCATATTTTTCTCGATTTAATATCGAGCCCATTTTCCACACCTTTGTAAGTCGATTGCTTTTTAAGCATCGCCATCAACCTCACATAACTTACTCTTGGGCTTTCTTACAATGAGCCGGTTCTCTTGCACTTACACTCATATTTCGCATCATTTGTTGTTTGGGCCCGATCTAATTATTTCATGATTTTGAATCCCCATTTGACAAAATGTACCCCACTTCCCCAATGTGTATATAATGTTGTATTGTTTTATTTCTCTATTTGTTTTAGACACTTACCAAAGAGTAAAATCCACCATTTCTGAAAAAATACAAAAATATGACTCGATCCAACGTCGAGTATTTTCTCAATAAACAAATCAATTCATTTCGCCCTCCTATTCTATTCCTTTTCTTTCAAACTTTCATCAAATGCTTGATTCAACGTCAAGCCATTTTCTCTAATAAAAACTCAAAAAATATTAATTCATAGTCAAGACTTTTTCAATAAAGATGGAAGTGGAACGTGGTGTATACCACGCACTCCTGAGACTAGGATTCGAGATGTATATCTCGCCAATCCTAGCTCTCGCCATCTTCCAATTTATCCACTTTGCTCTATCAAACACTCATTCAAATCTTTCTCAAACGTCCATCAATACTTGATCTAGGTCAAGTCATTTTCACAACAAAACTCAAAATACCTAATTCTTATTTAACACTTTTTCAATAAAGGTGGAAATGGAACATGGTGTATACCATGCACTCCTGAGACTAGGATTCGAGATGTATATCTCGCCAATCTTAGCTCTCGCCATCGTCTAAAATTGTCAATGCGGTTTCTTCAAACCCTTTCTCAATCAAACCTAAAAATACTTAATCTCTATTAAACACTTTTGCAAATAAAGATGGAAATGGAACATGGTGTATACCATGCACTCCTGAGGCTAGGATTCGAGATGTATATCCCGCCAATCCTAGTTCTCGCCATCACTCAAAGCACATCCAACCAATCAAACTCTTTTTCTCGCCGCCGTGCGACCAATCAAAAACCTTTTAAAATGAAAGATATATTGTCTTAAGAGATACAAAACAATGTTTCGGCTACGATTGTTGAGTAGAGATAGATGACGCTTTTCCGAATGTAGATTTGTAAATCCTAACACCTAAGTACATATTGCATGACAACTCTAGGGCAGAACTTCCCCATTTCTTTTAGACCTTCCGTGCGTCTCCGATCTTGTGGCATGTCAATCCATCCTATTGCAAAGAGGTAACTGCCTAAGACTCGATTTAGCGAGCTGCGACACCTACTGCTAGGACGTGAACACATTTCCCACTCTCCTTTGACACAACTAGTGTCCTCCTTTGTAAGTCCATGTTCAGATGGCAATCCCTATGTAGCCGAACTACGGCAACTCTGATTCTCATGTTCAGATGAGATACGTAGGCACAAGATGCGATGTCTTGCCGAGTTAGACTGACAACTAACAACTAATCTTTGTTTGTTTTCGCCCTCGTTACGATCGAGACCTTCCCTTTCTCTTGCCCTAGTTGCAATCGAGACTTTTGTTCCCGTTAGTTAGCCGAACTACATTATGCTCTGATTCTCATTCTAGATGAGATATGTAGGCATAAGACGCGATGTCTTGGCGAGCACACATCTCTTTAACCCATAGGTACCCGAGCTACGAAGACTCTGATTCTCATATTCAGATGAGATACGTATGTAATGGATGCGATATCTGTGCGAGTCATTTTTCTCTTGACCCTTTTAGTAAATAGTACATTAGATAAACACACACCCTTTAGACAAGAACAACAAGAGTGGATCCCGTAGAGTACTACGGATGCGTAGGGGTGCTAATACCTTCCCTTCGCATAATCGACTCCCGAACCCAAGATTTGGTTGCGAGACCTTGTCTTTTCCTTTCCTTTCTTCAGGTTTACTTCGAGCGTTTCCTTTCCCTCCTTTGGGATAAATAACGCACGGTGGCGACTCTTCTGTCACTTCTTTCTCGCCGGTTGTTTTTTCGCACCCTTGTATTTTTCAGGTTGCGATAGCTGGCGACTCTGCTGGGGACCCGGTTTCCCTAAGCGAGTCCCTCCTAGCTTTTGTAGATTTCTTGTTTGTTGGGTGTTTATGCTTTTGTACAGTCGTTTACTTTCCGCATTTACCTGCTCTATCTTATTGCATTCATGTACATATGTTTGTTGTATCTGTGGGTTCTGTGGGTTGTTTGTTTGTTGGGTTGGGACTGTTCTATGAGAGATAAGCCCACTACCCAGGTTTGAGTGTACACATAAGTGTTAGAGTGGATAGTCATGAGGCTTGCGTGGTATGTTGCTACGTTAAGTCGTTCATGAGACCCACATTCCAGACGAGGTTTCTGTTGGATATATTTTGTCCTATGGGTGTTCCATAACGACAGATATTCCTTTAGAAATCGTCGACTCTGGTGACCATTTCCCGAGAACTCAGTCGAGGCCTCTCCTCCGAGACGCGTTTATGTTAGCTCTGGTGGGCGCATTCTCGCTGCTCAATCCGAGGACCCCGAGATTGGGAACTTGCTTTAGGATATCCTGTTGAGGGGAGTCAGCAAAGGTCTTTTATCCCGTAATAATGCCAAACCTTCAGTGGTAAACGTATTATTCTCGACTGAAGGGCTAAAGCTGACAAACTTCTTTTCTTAGAACCTACCAGTAAGGGGCGGGCTAAATTTAGGGAACCTTAACCTCCAACCAACCCGGTTTTCTGGAGAGGAGTTTTGATCTTGTATTATATTCCTCAGTGGGTTTCTCTTCAGGCAGTGCAACCCGACAGTTGCTCAAGCAGATACAGCAGTCCTGATTTCCATGTCACTGCATTGCATCACATCATTTTGAATTCATATCACTTAATACATGTTCATCTATTCCCAAGGGTTTACATCTTCTTCTTGATTCCGGTCGGGGTTCTCTGGTTTTTCTACGATGGACATTGGCAGAAAGAGACATGTCGCCTACAAGTTTCCTGTGGTTTGTTTGGAGCCTACTCAACAACTGATGAAGTTAATGGATCACGATTCTCTAGAAGGATTCCGGAAGGATTACGGTTTGATTCTAAGCTTCGTCACGGTTCTCTCCAAAGATTAACACGATGCTCTATTCACACTGTTGCAGTTCTATGACCCTCCATTGAGGTGTTTCACATTCCCAGATTATATTTTGGTCCCTACTTTGGAGGAGATTGCCAGTTTTCTCAGAGTTCCCATCAAGTCACAGTTGTTGTTCTACAGTTCTGGGTTTTTGCCCGATCTCAGCATGGTTGCTTCGGCCACATATTTGGGGAAATCAGTCTTGAAGGCTAATATGTGTCAGAAGGGAGGAGTCAGTGGTTTTCATTTGAGTTTCTTACTGGGAGAAGCAAAGAAGAAACTTGAAGATGGTGACCAGAGGGGTTTCAATGATGTGTTGGCTCTTTGTGTGTATGGGATTGTCCTGTTCCCTAATGTTGCCAAATTTGTGGACATAGACGCAATACGCCTTTTTGTGTTGGGTAATCCAGTGCCGACCTTGTTGGGAGATTTCTTTCATTCGGTGCATCACAGGAATGAGAATAGAAGAGGAGGATTGGTGAATTGTTGTGCGCCTTTGTTTCATAAGTGGTTCAGTTCTCACCTACCCAAGTCATGAGCGTTCGTTGATGTCGAGGACTCGTTGAGTTGGTCGAAGAGATTGATGGGGTTGAGAGCTGAAGATATTTCTTGGTGGTCTGACCGGAGCTTGCTTCGGGCGGATATTATTCACAGTTGTGGGAACTTCCCAAATGTACCGTTGGTAGGAAGAAGAGGAGGAATCAATTATAATCCTTCTCTAGCAGTCAGACAGTTTGGATATGCTTTAAGAACTCCGCCTTTGGAAAAGGATGTGGAAGAATCTCTGTTTTTCCATTCTTCGCCTGATTTGACTGTATCCCGTAAGGTAGCAGAGGCCTGGCTCAAGGTGATCAAGAGAGGAAGAACTGTGCTTGGAAAAGGAGATTGTAGAACTTACCCTCAGTATGGAGAGTGGCTTCAAGGAAGAGTCGAAGAGTTGGGTCTGCCGTTTCCTATAGAAGAACCTTTGTATCCACCTACTCCTGCGCAGTCAACAATGGTGAGCCGAGAGGAGTATGACAAATTGAAGAATGCCATGGAGGAGCTTCAAACTGAAAACTCGGAGTTAAGTGTGAAGTTGCAAGACTGTATGCATCAATTCCATGAGGCAGAATATTAGAAGGGGGAAGCCGTCAGATTGCAAGGGGAAGCAGAAAGGAAATTAGCTGTGGAGGTGGACTTCTTCAGGAAGACAGACAAGGCCTTGGGATCATCCAGTTCTGAGTTGAAGCGAGTCAAGCAACAATTAATGGATGCTCATGGTAAATTGGCAGGGTGGCAAGAGTGATGGGATGCATTTTCAACTTCTCGGAAGGAAAAGGAGGAGGAGATGGTGACCGAACTGACTGGTCAGATGGAGAAATTGAAGACTTTGCTGAAGGAGAAGAACAACGAGCTTCTGTGCGCCCGTTCTACTAATGGTTACATCACCGATCAACTCAATGAGGCTCGAGGACAGATTAAGGAACTTAAGGTGTTGGCAGGTTTGAAGAAATCCAGACTTGAAGAGGTATTCAGAGAAGATGACGGGAATTACTACAGAGAGCACATCAACGAGTTGGATGGAGTTATTCACCAAAGGAATCTTCTTATCCGGCGTTTGATAGAATTCCCAGATCATCCTGACACGATAGCATTGCTGGCTGAAGTGAGGAGCAGTCCTCATGGTTTGTACACAGGAGGCTGAGTCCTGATTATTGCTCCTCCTTTTACTTATTGCTTTGTTGTTGTGTGGTGATGATCCACAGGCTTGTTGTGGAGATCCTCTTTTGATGTACTTTCGGCTAAGGCCCCTTTCCTTGAACTTGTTTGTATGATGGTTTCCCTTTATTGCATATTGATCTCAGAAGTTTATCCATGACTCGGTCTTCTTGCACTATTCACCTGATGTGAGACTGGAATCAAGGGGGTAGAATACCTTTTGGATTTGATAAACATGTCATTGTATTTACATATTTATATCTTGCATAACAGGTACCGCTGCGGTGTTCTCATATTATTTGGTGTTCCACTAGCAGGATAGCTGATTCAGGAATTCACCGGTACGGTACCCGCAGAAACCAGCAGAAAGCTATGGAAGGTCTACAAGCAGAACTTGCTGAGATGAGGGTCCGCATGAACCAATTCATGGATGTGGTTCAGGGAGTAGCTCAAGGACAGCAAGAGATTAGACAAATGATACAAAGGAATCCCGCAACTACTCAACCAGAGGTCGTGACTGATCCTCCAATTGCAGAGGTTAATGGATCGGGGCCTGTCCCGATCCCACATAACAACCACGATCAACAACCCATTCACGATGATCAAGATGATCAGTTCTTGCTGCCAGAAGACTTTGGTTTAGGCCATGGCATGGATCCCATGTTTAGGAGATTAGAGGAGAGGCTGAAGGCGGTAGAAGGACAAAACCCCCTGGGGGTAGATGTTTCTGACTTGGGATTGGTCCCAGGCGTGAGGGTCCCACCGAAGTTCAAAGTCCCAGTCTTTGACAAATACAATGGTAGCTCTTGTCCGAAGACCCATGTGCAAGCCTACTTCCGAAAGATGGTTGCATCCTCTGATGACGAGAAGCTACTTATGTATTTCTTCCAGGACAGCCTAGCTGGGGCATCCCTGGAATGGTACATGAGGTTGGATAGAGCCCACATCCGTTGCTGGAGGGATTTGGCGGAAGCTTTTGTGAAGCAATACCAGTATAATACAGACATGGCCCCAGACAGAACTCAACTCCAGAACCTGTCTCTTAAAAGCAATGAGTGCTTCAGGGAATACGCTCAACGCTGGAGGGAGACAGCTTCCCGTGTTCAACCTCCCATGTTGGAAAAGGAAATGGCCAACATGTTCATGAATACGTTGCCTGGACCTTACCTGGAACGTCTGGTGGGGTGCAATGCCTCTAACTTTGCTGATGTGGTCTCTACCGGAGAGAGGGTAGAGAATTACTTGAAGACCTACAAGAGCCACAATGGAGGTGGATCTTCATCAGGAGTAAAGAAGCCATTTATGGGAGGACAGAAGCAGAGGGAGGGGGTGTGAATTTTGTGTCTTCATATCAAAACAGGAGGAATAATTTTCAAAACTATCATCAGCGACCGTATGTTGCAGCTGTGACTATCCCGGCTGCAGCACCACTACAACAACAACAACCACAACGTCAGCAAACTCAGTATCAGCAACAACAACAGCCAGGTAACAGACCCGCCTATCAGCAGAGGCAGAGGATGATGGACCGGCGTTTCGACACTCTTCCAATGTCGTACGCTCAGCGGCTTACAAGTCTTCAACAACTACAACTTGTGCAGCTACGCACTCTGGCTCCTCCGGTTGGTAGACTTCCGGTGGGTTACGATGCCAATGCTAGGTGTAGTTTCCACTCTGGGGCACCTGGCCACAATATTGAGAACTGCAAAGCTTTTAAGCACGTAGTTCAGGACCTTATAGATTCAAAGGCTATCAACCTTGCACCGGCTCCTAATGTCGTCAACAATCCCATGCCACAGCATGGTGGTGCAAACGTGAATATGCTGGAAGAAGAAGCCAAGTCCGTTAAGGATGTGTTGAAGTTGAAGACTCCGTTGTTGGAAATTAAGGAATGCTTGCTGAAGGCCGATGTTTTCCCTGGTTGTGGGAAAGGTTGTTTGGATTGCGCTACACAGGGTAAGGATTGCTTGAAGCTGCAGCAGGGTATCCAGGTCTTGCTTGACAATGGTACCCTCCAAGTTGAAGACTTGTCTGTCAAAGAGTTTGCTGAAGGGGTAGTTGAAGAGGTGTTTGAAGATGCTGTTGAAGAATTCACAGATGTTGTTCCTGCTGATTGTGTATTTCCCATTGATGTATTTAATTTTTCAAATGTTGTTGCTGATATACCAAACAATGTGTCTGATTTTGATGTAACTAAACTTGATTCCGGTGTTCTGGATGTTTTTGTTTCAATGAATGAGATTCCTGAGTATGACTATGATGTCGCTACTATCACCATCTTTTACCCGACTAATCAGATCAGTGTGCCAGAAGCGCAACCAGTGCCACCAGTGCGACCGACCGCTATGACAATCACAACCCCTGGTCCTTTACCTTTCACAAGCGATAGGGCCATTCCTTGGCATTATGGGGGGAGTGTATACACACACGATCATGGAGTGGAACGACCTTTGAAGGTAGAAGAGGGTCAAAAGTCTGAACTCGAAGTTGAAGGTCCCACAGTGGACAATGTTGGTGGAATCGGGAGATTCACCAGGAGTGGCAGACTATTCTCGCCACCCGTTACCCAAACTGAGAGCACTGATGCCGCGGTTAAGGCCAAAGGCAAACAAGTTATAAATGAGGGCACTTCTGCACCCCAAACTGGCTCAGAGCCTACTTTCTCGAATGATGTGGACGAGCTCTTAAGAATTATAAAGAAAAGCGACTACAAGGTAGTTGATCAGTTGATTCAGACGCCGTCTAAGATATCCATTCTCTCACTCCTGTTGTGTTCAGAGGCACACAGGGAGGCACTTCTGAAGGTCCTTAATGCTGCATATGTGCCTCAGGAGATCTCAGTAAACCAACTAGAAGGGATCATTGCAAATGTTCATGCAAGCAACGGGTTGGGTTTTACTGATTCTGAATTAACACCAGCTGGACGCAACCATAACAAAGCTTTGCATATCTCAATGGAATGCAAAGACACCGTGTTATCTCATGTTCTGGTGGATACAGGTTCCTCTCTCAATGTGCTACCCAAGAGAGCCCTGTCAAGGTTAGAAGTAGAAGGTTTGATCTTGAAACCTTCCGATCTCATGGTGAGAGCCTTCGATGGTTCTAAGAGGTCGGTGTTTGGAGAGGTAGAATTGCCAATTCAGATTGGATCACAAACCTTCAACACCGTATTCTATGTGATGGATATCAGTCCCTCGTACAGTTGCCTTCTGGGTCGTCCTTGGATCCATAATGCTGGGGCAGTCTCATCAACACTGCATCAGAAGATCAAGTTCCCAGTCAATGGAAGAGTTATCACTGTCTGTGGTGAGGAGGACATCCTGGTAAGTAACCTGTCTACTTTCAAGTATGTAGAAGTAGAAGGTGAAATCCATGAGACTCTCTGTCAGGCCTTTGAGTCAGTTCAGATCAAGGATGCAGCTCCGGTGGAAGAGGTTAAAGCAGGTGCCCCTTTCTCATCTTTCAAGCAGGCGTAAGCCTTGGTGAATTCAGGTGTTGCTCCCGGTTGGGGACGTCTGTTGGAGTTACCAATGAAAGACGACAAGTTCGGGATTGGGTATCAACCAGCGCTGACTTCTACAACTTCAGCACTTCAGACTCGTCAGGGGCCGATTACTTACTCCAGTGCTGGCGTCATCCAATATGGCCAGATCTCGGCGATCAACGATGAAGATGGGGATAGTGATTGCGACATCGACAACTGGGTGCGTCCGAGGATCCCGGGTGAAGTCATCAACAATTGGTCTTCCGAGGAAATTGTCCAAGTCACTCTTCTAGAGGAGTAATTTTTATTTGTTTATTCATGCATGTCCAAGTCTTACGTTCCGCCCAGGGCGTAATGACTCATTGTAGGGCTCATCTATGTGAATACCTGCATTGTTTATCATAAATGAAGGACGTCTTTTGCATTCAAATATTTTGTTCACTGTCTTTCTATTTTTTGCAGTTTTCAAAATTTCAAAAGAATAAAAATATTTGGCAATGTTTAGTTTAGTTTTCACTCACTGTTCACACTCATAAGCACATACCATCACTCATGCAGATGCACATCACCGGATCCTATTGATAACGGTTCTGCTATGGCTCGCTTCGACTTCGAAAATCCAATCTTCCAAGGTGAAGAAGAGGGTGATGAAGACTGTGAACTCCCTGAAGAACTTGCCAGGTTCTTAAAACAGGAAGAAAGGGTCATTCAACCGTATCAAGAGTCTACTGAGGTGATTAATCTCGGCACCGAGGACGCCAAGAGAGAAATCAAGATAGGGGCTGCTTTGGAAGATGATGTGAAGAAAGGGCTGATTGAATTGCTGCAAGAATATGTTGACATCTTCGCCTGGTCTTATCAGGACATGCCAGGGCTTGACACAGATATTGTGGTACACCGTTTGCCTCTCAAAGAAGGTTGTCCTCCGGTCAAGCAGAAGCTCAGAAGAACAAGACCAGAGATGGCTGTAAAGATAAAGGAAGAAATGCAGAAACAGTTGGATGCAGGGTTCCTAGCGGTTACCAATTATCCGCCATGGGTCGCCAACATCGTTCCAGTACCTAAGAAGGATGGAAAGGTACGGATGTGTGTCGACTACCGGGATCTGAACAGAGCTAGCCCTAAAGATGATTTCCCATTACCTCACATCGACGTTTTGGTGGATAACACAACTCATTTCTCGGTATTCTCCTTCATGGATGGCTTTTCTGGCTATAACCAAATCAAGATGGCACCAGAAGACATGGAGAAGACAACTTTCATAACCCCATGGGGCACCTTCTGCTACAAGGTGATGCCGTTTGGTCTGAAAAACGCTGGGGCAACATATCAACGAGCTATGGTGACTCTATTCCATGATATGATTCATCATGAAATCGAGGTTTATATGGACGATATGATTGCCAAATCTCAGACAGAAGAAGAACATCTAGTGAATCTGCAGAAACTGTTTGAACGGTTAAGGAAATTCAGGTTGAGGCTTAATCCGAACAAGTGCACTTTTGGGGTGAGATCTGGAAAATTGCTGGGTTTTATTGTTAGCGGAAAAGGGATTGAGGTGGATTCTGATAAAGTGAAAGCAATACAGGAAATGCCTGAGCCAAGAACGGAGAAGCAAGTCCGTGGTTTCTTAGGGAGGTTGAATTACATTGCAAGGTTCATCTCTCACCTAACAGCCACGTGTGAGCCAATTTTCAAATTGCTGAGGAAAGATCAGGCTATCAGGTGGAATGACGATTGTCAAAGGGCTTTTGAAAAGATAAAAGAGTATTTGCAGAATCCCCCTATCCTCATGCCTCCAGTCCCAGGGAGACCGCTGATTATGTACTTGACAGTACTTGACAATTCTATGGGTTGTGTTCTCGGTCAACACGACGAGACATGTAGGAAAGAACATGCAATCTACTACTTGAGTAAGAAGTTCACAGATTGCGAGTCGAGATACTCAATGCTTGAGAAGACATGTTGTGCACTTGCATGGGCTGCTAAGCGATTGAGACAATATATGCTGACTCACACAACTTTACTGATCTCCAAAATGGATCCAGTCAAGTACATATTTGAGAAGCCAACTCTCACCGGAAGGGTTGCTCGTTGGCAAATGGTACTGACAGAGTACGACATCCAGTATACATCCCAGAAAGCCATCAAAGGGAGTATTCTGTCAGACTATCTTGCTCAGCAGCCGATTGATGATTACGAGCCGATGAAGTTTGATTTTCCAGATGAAGACATCATGTTCCTCAAGATGAAAGACTGTGAAGAGCCAGTTGTTGAGGAGGGACCTGATCCAGATGAAAAGTGGACTTTAATGTTTGATGGGGCCGTCAACACCAGAGGAAGTGGAATTGGTGCTGTCATTACAACTCCGAAAGGTGCCCACATGCCTTTCACCGCTCGTCTGACTTTCGAGTGCACCAATAATGAAGCTGAGTACGAGGCCTGTATCTTGGGTATTGAGCAAGCCATTGATTTGAGAATCAAGACTCTGGACATCTTCGGAGATTCAGCTCTGGTGATCAATCAAGTGAATGGTGATTGGAATACTCTCCAGCCCACTCTGGTCCCCTACAGAGATTACACGAGAAGACTGTTGACTTTCTTCACAACAGTAAAATTGTATCATATACCTCGTGATGAGAACCAGATGGCGGACGCACTTGCTACTCTATCCTCCATGATCAAGGTAATTCGTTGGAACCATGCTCCCAGGATCGATGTGATGCGCCTCGACAGGGCCGTATATGTATTTGCTGCTGAACTGGTAGTTGATGATAAGCCCTGGTATCATGACATCAAATGCTTTCTGAAGAATCAAGAGTACCCTGCAGGGGCATCCAACAATGATAGAAAGACTTTGAGAAGATTGGCAGGCAGTTTCTTCTTGAACAAAGACGATGTGTTGTATAAGAGGAACTTCGACATGGTTTTGCTCAGATGCGTGGACAAACACGAAGCAGACATGTTAAAGCTAGAAGTTCATGAAGGCTCCTTCGATACTCAGCCGGCGGACATGCAATGGCTAAGAAATTATTAAGAGTGGGTTATTACTGGATGACCATGGAATCTGATTGTTTCAAATATGCTCGGAAGTGTCATAAATTCCAGATTTATGCTGACAAGGTGCATGTGCCGCCAAATCCTCTGAATGTGGTGTCTTCGCCGTGGCCGTTCGCTATGTGGGGCATTGATATGATTGGAAGGATTGAGCCGACTGCCTCCAATGGGCATCGCTTCATCCTTGTGGCCATCGACTATTTCACCAAGTGGGTCGAAGCAGCGTCGTTTGCGAATGTCACCAGACATGTGGTTGCCCGATTCATCAAGAAAGAAATCATTTGTCGTTATGGGGTTCCCGAAAGAATCATTACTGATAATGGTTCCAATCTCAATAACAAAATGATGAAGGAGTTGTGCCAGAACTTCAACATTCAGCATCATAATTCTTCCCCTTATCGTCCTAAGATGAACGGTGCTGTTGAGGCAGCAAATAAGAACATAAAGAAGATTGTGCAGAAGATGGTCGTTACGTACAGAGATTGGCATGAGATGCTACCCTTCGCCTTGCATGGGTACCGCACTTCAGTACGTACGTCGACCGGGGCGACCCCTTACTCCCTGGTGTATGGTATGGAAGCAATCCTACCTGTTGAAGTGGAGATTCCTTCTCTAAGAGTCCTGTTGGATGTCAAGCTAGATGAAGCTGAATGGATTCGGACAAGGTTCAATGAGTTGAGTCTTATCGAAGAGAAGCGAATGGCATCCATTTGTCATGGGCAGTTGCATCAGAGTCGGATGAAGAGAGCCTTTGACCAGAAAGTGCGCCCTCGATGTTTCCAAGTCGGAGATTTGGTGTTGAAAAGGATCCTTCCTCCTCAGACGGATCACAGGGGCAAGTGGACTCCTAACTATGAGGGACCGTATATCGTCACCAAGGTTTTCGATGGTGGGGCCTTAATGCTTGCAACGATGGATGGTGAAAACTTCACTTCCCCGATAAACTCAGACGCAGTTAAAAAATACTTCGCATAAATTGTCCCGCTGGACGGTAAAAAGAACAGTCCAGGCAAAAATAGGCATCCCGACGAACCAAGAAAATGAAAAAATTCGGGCAAAAATTAGGGATTTAAAAATGAAAAGATCGTACACCCGGTAAGTTAAAAACCTGAAAAGGCAACTTAGGCAAAAATGGGTATCCCGGTGGATTGAAAACCCGAAAAGGGAAATCCAGGCAAAAGTTAGGGATTTAGCGAATGACTGCGTTCTGAGTTAGTTCTGAATCTCATCTCATGTCGGTGACTGGAAACTTTCAAAAGGGTAGGAAACAGTCCAATCACTTTTTCAGAAGGCTGATCATCTGGAGGATCTTGAAGACGGGCAAGTCATAGCAGAATTAGAACCCAGTAGAAATCCATTTCATATTGCCACTAGATTAATTTCTGTTTTGCGATTACCTCTTCCTAGGGATTGCTTCCTGATGTAAATGCCTATTCAGAGGCCATTCAATCAATAAAATCATGTTACTCAGTATATCTCTGTTTTCATTTTCATTTTACTGTTTTGTTTGCAAAAATGACGTCCGAATTTTTGATAAACATTGCATCATGACACATAAGGGCTTTACAGGTATATGCTTAATAAACATTTAAAGTTGATGTGAATTTTAAGTGCTTTGGATCATCTATTCAGAACAGATACCCTCGAGGCATTTCCTAAGCATGTGTGTCAGACTATACACTCCCCAACGGAGTTGACAGTACCAGACTGTATCTTCCCAGCAGAAGCAGCTGCTCCTCAGAGTTCGATGCCAGATCGAGGATTTCAATCCCAGATCGATGATCTCTTTCCTGGAAGCATAACCTCGGTACCGTATCGGTGTTTGCTCCCCCCCTGCTGAGTCATCTCTCGTAGATTATGGTTGCCAGAACCACTATCGCTTCCCCCAACAACAGGTTTGCAGCGCCGTTCTCTCCTCAGTCAGAGTCTCGGTATCTCGTCATTGCCAGAACACCGCGTGGCCGGTCATTTCCCCACATAGTTCATTATGCTGTGCATCTCCAACAGTAGTGCCAGGGTCCAGAAGATTGTGATCATTCCCCCAACAGGATTCCTTGCTTCAGCTTGGCATTTTCCCCAGCATTTCGCATCCCTGCATGTAGAATCCTATTGCATTGCATCCTCCCAAATCGCGTAGCATTTCCATTTTCATGGAGCATTACGCCATCGCAAAATTTAAACATACGCATGTAAGCATAAAACATTCTCGGTATCCCAAGTGATAAGCCAGAAGTTTGTTTCCAGTGCTCAGACTGAAAGTTTGTTCATGACTTATTATCCCCAGCATGGGTCGTTGGCCCACGTGCCGCCTCAATTATCATTTTCCCTATTTCTGCCGAGGCTGATAGGCATGAAGTTTCCGGTATCCAGACCGAAGTGGCATTCAGGCCAGTTTCCGATTTTCAGATCGAAGAAGTTTCCGACGATCAGGTCGAAGTACTTGTGGCATTCAGGCCAGTTTCCGATATTCAGATCGAAGAAGTTTCCGACATTCAGGTCGATGCAACTTGTGGCATTCAGGCCAGTTTCCGGTATCCAGACCGAAGTGGCATTCAGGCCAGTTTCCGATTTTCAGATCGAAGAAGTTTCCGACATTCAGGTCGATGCAACTTGTGGCATTCAGGCCAGTTTCCGGTATCCAGACCGAAGTGGCATTCAGGCCAGTTTCCGATTTTCAGATCGAAGAAGTTTCCGACATTCAGGTCGATGCAACTTCTGGCATTCAGGCCAGTTTCCGGTATCCAGACCGAAGTGGCATTCAGGCCAGTTTCCGATTTTCAGATCGAAGAAGTTTCCGACGATCAGGTCGAAGTACCTGTGGCATTCAGGCCAGTTTCCGATTTTCAGATCGAAGAAGTTTCCGACGATCAAGTTGAAGTACTTGTGGCATTCAGGCCAATTTTCCGATTTTCAGATCGAAGTGGTGTTCAGACCAGATTTCCGGTGATCAGACCAACATTGATACTCTCATATTCCGATGCTTAGTGTTCAGACTAATGTGCGGCGTTCAGGCCATGGGTATTCCTGTGTTACCATTTATTTTGGTATCCAGGTCAACTTTCTGTTTCGGTACTCAGGCCGATTTTCACCGTACCAGACAGATTCTTCTTTTGAGATTGCTTCTTTGCCAATTCTGACAGGCATTGTTAATTATTTCATAGGAATTAAGGATCAAAATCCGGGTCTTCTTAGTATTTAACCATCTCCCACTGTGATCATATGAAGAACGTCCTGCTTCATATTCTCTAGTTGAAGACGCTTAAATAGGGGCAGCTGTCACACCCCGATTTTGACCCTGATATTCATATCATTATTTCATTCATTATTTGCTCCTCATGATTTTGTTCCTCTACTATGGTACTCTTTTTTCATGAGCATCAAGTGGTCTCCTTTTCTGTTATGGGTGCACCTTGTTGTGTTGTGCGCATTCAAGGCGAGGTTCTACCGTTAACATATTTAGATGCATAGGCGCATTCCGCGTCGGTGGTAAATCAAGGAATTCGAGGATTATTGTGTTTGGATTAGAGTATGTGGTCAAAAATATTAGTCATGAAAAGCTTTGATGAACATTGTTTGATTCAAGGAGATTCCAGTGGTTTACCATGTTTTTTTTAAGGGAGAGTCATTATCATGTGAGTTTTTCAAGAGGGACCGAGCCTGGTTATCGTCGGAATCAAGCTAGTGGCCAAAGGTCATCCTTTATTTGCATGGATTTTAATAGATAGTTCAAGGGAAACACAAAAGGAGTCTCGTTCATGTTCTATAATTTGGTTTTGATATTGGGATTTAAATCTAAAGGGGGCATTTGGTCGAAGCTACTGATAGTCATGTGCAAACTTTATGCTTGGATCCTAAGGAAACAAATGTGCATCATGTTTTTGTTAACCGAGCGACATTCAAAGTAGGCTAAGACCATGCAAGAGAAAATAATAAATCTTCGTTAGATCTTAATTGATGTGGCATACAAAGGAGAAACTAGTATGTTAATTGAGGAAAATTACAAGCATTGAAAATGATACAATAAGATTAGTTGTTGGCCATTAATACTGGACCAAGCAACCAAAAAATCTAATTCGTTGTTCACTTCAAGACAAGTCCTGTTGGTGTGTCTAATAACTCTAGAGAAGAGAGTTTGCCATCTCGTCCACAGTCAAAATCCTCTTTTGCATCTTGTTTTATAAAGAAAATGGAAGATAATGCTAGTTGTACAACTAATGATTCATTTAGCAACGAGATGCCACATTTCAAGCATTGCAACAGCCAGGTAGTACGACAAAACAGAAAACAAAGCTCCTGAAGGTTACTTAACATCAACTATCATGAACTTTTACATTCGGTATTTAAAGCAGCAAGTATCTCCTACAATATCAGGCTACCATTTTTTTTAACACATATTTCTACAAGAAACTCAAAGAAGCTTTTTCCTGCAATGGTTGGTCCCTAACAGATTTCCAAGGAGTTCCCTAACATTACAAGCTTGTCTTCTTATCACCCTTTGGCTTCAACTTAAAATAACACACCAAGTCTTGGAAATGCGTGAGTTAACCATGGGAGCATCAAGGATAACCATGCTGTTGCAGCAGTTCATCCCATATCCTATAGCACCTTGCCATTGTTTTGCCTGCATTATCAGCATAACCAACCCCAATCATGGCATTTCAAAACCATTGAGAAACATCACATCCAAACAACACGACACTAAACATACCTCAAGCTTCACAAACCATAAGACCTGTTTCACCTTACTCACTTCACTTCACCAAGCCTGCATTAACAATTCAGCAGTCAACATTCAATCATGACAGCATAACAGATGGGCAAACCACAAGACAAAACCTGCAATACATCCAACATAAAAGCAACCAAGTTCAAACTCTTACAATGCAGTAGGTGACAAACCAAAATCTAAACCATGCCACATCAAACTGAATGGCTAACAAGGCTGCAAATCCAGTTGCATACCTGAGTGTAAAACATGGCCCATTTTCAAGACCACACTTACCATGTCGTGACTTGGTCACTTTTGCCTTGCCAAGCGTGACTCTCCTTTGATGGATATAGTCCCGCTTTCACCATCAATCAAATACCACAATCACATGATCAAACATGGCACATACATGGTTAATTTGACAAAACAATGCACATGAATGTTGGCTTTGAACTCACCATGATACACCTTACACTTGCACCATGTCATCATCTTGTAGCAGCCTACAAAAATCAACTGGCATGTTCTCAAATAGGAGCTAGAAAATGATGCACCATAATTCTCCATCACACCAATCCAGCCTTGAACCTGTCATGGAACATGCTAACAAACTGTCGAGCATATCAGTTCACTAACAAGGTAACAAAACCAAGAACAACTAGCAGGAAATATCAACATTGCCAAGATATCATAACTACCTGACTTTGAACATGCCAACATGCCTATCATGTACCAAATCCTGCAGTAGACTTGTAGCAGCACCACATCAATTGGCTAGGATCCATCACTTATTCTGTAACATGAGCACCAAATTGCAATGCCCTTCTTGGATCAGTTTGAAGTACATCACCTGCAACAGTGAGCTTGCAGCCACAATCTTATCCAATCCTAGCCTGGCAGGACGTTGCAACATAGCTCATGAAAAAAAAACACCAATACACAAGCATTATCATGTAGCAGCATAATAAGTGAACAAATCGAGTTCTGCAACAGGTTCCCTGCAATGCACCAAACCCTGCACAATTTCACCACCTTTGTAATATGCCACGAAAAGTGTAAACAAGGAACAGAAGATTACCATTTGTTGTCGTGAGATTCCCCAAACCGGTAACGTTTTTTGCAGCGATGCTCGCCTCCGGATGAATTCACCATAGGCTCCTGCTAAGCGTCTAAATTCACTGCAGTAAAACCAAGTAATTACCAAGTCAGTTGAAATTTCAAGAAAATTCCCAAATTGGAATTAAGACAAATTTCAAAGAGAAAGCATGAGTGCATGTTACCGTTTCCGGTTTAGCATCGAATAAGGCCAATCCCAACTGAGCACATCAAAAAGGATTTTACAGAGATACTCTTGTGAACATCAAAGACACCCTTTAAAACCCTAATCAGCAGAACATAAATAGAGAGGGAGAGTGAATCAGTGAGGAGGAGGAGAACAACAAAAACTTAGAGGCGGAAAACTCCACAAGAGAACCCTAATCCCCAAATAAGGAACCGATTGGAAGGAGTGAAGGAGGGAGATTCGTTACCTGAGCTGTCGTTGTCGTCGGAGGTACGAAGGTGAGCTCTTTGTTTCTGTTTCAACCGTGATTTTTCGTATGTGAGAGAGGGTTCGTTGATGAGTGATTTTGAGAGAGAGAGGGTTGGATACGTGAGAGAGCGATTGAGTGGGATTGAGAGCGAACGAGAGATTGTGAGAGGTGAGTGATGTTGAGCGATGGATACGCGGTGGTGCGCGAGATTGAGAGAGAGAGATTTGTGGAGATGAACTTTTTTTGACGAGAGAGAGAGAACTTTGGATTGAGATGGAGAGAACTCAGAGGCAACGAATGGTTCCTGTTCCCATTTTTTTTTCTCTCTCTTTTGTTGTCTTTTTTTTTACTTGTTTCTTTATATTTTGTTAGCATAATAGATTTTGGGAAAACATTAAAAAACACGTTTAAAATTCCTAGGTTATTAGTTAATAATTGTTTTTTTATATTTTCAACTTATACCCCATTGTAAACCCAACAGCCAAGCGGCTGGGTTTAATTACTGGTAGTCCAACAGACTTTTTTTTATTTTAGTTTTTATTCTAATGTTTAATCTATTTTGGTTTATATATTTAAACTAGCATCAAAATAATAACTAGTCATGAGTGGTCTGGTGGAGAGGGGTGGTTTCTATGGTCTTTGGAGTAGTGGATTCGATACCCGTATTGAGCGTTTTATTTCTTTCAGCATTTGCATTTTATTTTCTTTTAGCATTTTATTTTATGTTTATGTTTTTATTATACTCATGGTTGATCTGCTTTCTTTTAATTTCATCATTCATTCAAAACCATTTTTAAACTATAAAATTCATATTTTTCTCGATTTAATATCGAGCCCATTTTCCACACCTTTGTAAGTCGATTGCTTTTTAAGCATCGCCATCAACCTCACATAACTTACTCTTGGGCTTTCTTACAATGAGCCGGTTCTCTTGCACTTACACTCATATTTCGCATCATTTGTTGTTTGGGCCCGATCTAATTATTTCATGATTTTGAATCCCCATTTGACAAAATGTACCCCACTTCCCCAATGTGTATATAATGTTGTATTGTTTTATTTCTCTATTTGTTTTAGACACTTACCAAAGAGTAAAATCCACCATTTCTGAAAAAATACAAAAATATGACTCGATCCAACGTCGAGTATTTTCTCAATAAACAAATCAATTCATTTCGCCCTCCTATTCTATTCCTTTTCTTTCAAACTTTCATCAAATGCTTGATTCAACGTCAAGCCATTTTCTCTAATAAAAACTCAAAAAATATTAATTCATAGTCAAGACTTTTTCAATAAAGATGGAAGTGGAACGTGGTGTATACCACGCACTCCTGAGACTAGGATTCGAGATGTATATCTCGCCAATCCTAGCTCTCGCCATCATCCAATTTATCCACTTTGCTCTATCAAACACTCATTCAAATCTTTCTCAAACGTCCATCAATACTTGATCTAGGTCAAGTCATTTTCACAACAAAACTCAAAATACCTAATTCTTATTTAACACTTTTTCAATAAAGGTGGAAATGGAACATGGTGTATACCATGCACTCCTGAGACTAGGATTCGAGATGTATATCTCGCCAATCTTAGCTCTCGCCATCGTCTAAAATTGTCAATGCGGTTTCTTCAAACCCTTTCTCAATCAAACCTAAAAATACTTAATCTCTATTAAACACTTTTGCAAATAAAGATGGAAATGGAACATGGTGTATACCATGCACTCCTGAGGCTAGGATTCGAGATGTATATCCCGCCAATCCTAGTTCTCGCCATCACTCAAAGCACATCCAACCAATCAAACTCTTTTTCTCGCCGCCGTGCGACCAATCAAAAACCTTTTAAAATGAAAGATATATTGTCTTAAGAGATACAAAACAATGTTTCGGCTACGATTGTTGAGTAGAGATAGATGACGCTTTTCCGAATGTAGATTTGTAAATCCTAACACCTAAGTACATATTGCATGACAACTCTAGGGCAGAACTTCCCCATTTCTTTTAGACCTTCCGTGCGTCTCCGATCTTGTGGCATGTCAATCCATCCTATTGCAAAGAGGTAACTGCCTAAGACTCGATTTAGCGAGCTGCGACACCTACTGCTAGGACGTGAACACATTTCCCACTCTCCTTTGACACAACTAGTGTCCTCCTTTGTAAGTCCATGTTCAGATGGCAATCCCTATGTAGCCGAACTACGGCAACTCTGATTCTCATGTTCAGATGAGATACGTAGGCACAAGATGCGATGTCTTGCCGAGTTAGACTGACAACTAACAACTAATCTTTGTTTGTTTTCGCCCTCGTTACGATCGAGACCTTCCCTTTCTCTTGCCCTAGTTGCAATCGAGACTTTTGTTCCCGTTAGTTAGCCGAACTACATTATGCTCTGATTCTCATTCCAGATGAGATATGTAGGCATAAGACGCGATGTCTTGGCGAGCACACATCTCTTTAACCCATAGGTACCCGAGCTACGAAGACTCTGATTCTCATATTCAGATGAGATACGTATGTAATGGATGCGATATCTGTGCGAGTCATTTTTCTCTTGACCCTTTTAGTAAATAGTACATTAGATAAACACACACCCTTTAGACAAGAACAACAAGAGTGGATCCCGTAGAGTACTACGGATGCGTAGGGGTGCTAATACCTTCCCTTCGCATAATCGACTCCCGAACCCAAGATTTGGTTGCGAGACCTTGTCTTTTCCTTTCCTTTCTTCAGGTTTACTTCGAGCGTTTCCTTTCCCTCCTTTGGGATAAATAACGCACGGTGGCGACTCTTCTGTCACTTCTTTCTCGCCGGTTGTTTTTTCGCACCCTTGCATTTTTTAGGTTGCGACACCACTCACCTCTTAAAGCCAATGGATCAGATATGAAACCTCCTCCTCAATGCTGATTAGTCACTAGGCCATGTTTTCTTTCCATTTTCAATTTCCTTATTTGTATTGTGTTTATTTTCTTTCAAACTTGTTTGTCTTCAAATGTTAATGTTAATGAAATCAGCATTGCAAGATTTTGAATAAATTCATTCCCATTCATATCTGCGCATATTTATGCTTTTCTTTTTTCAAAATTCCAAAAATATACCAATGTTTCTCTCATTTATATTTCTTTATCAAATTGTTGTTTAAGGAAAGATCAGAGGGAGAATGATGAAAAACGAAATACCCAAGTTGCTGAATGGTAAGCTTTCAAATAAAACTTTGTTGGCAATGTAAGGCATTATTTTAATTCCAAAACACTAGAGAAATAAGGAAGTTAATCCCTAGTCAACCCCGTTGAGCCTATAAGTTGGTGTTTCTTTCTGTACGAAAAAACCCGTAAACTTAACCCGGGGCAGGGTAATTCTCAATTAGTTCAAATTCAAGAGAATTGTTCTGTACACCTTTCAATAAAAATTTCAAGCACAAGCTTTCCTTCGCACATCAAGGAAGTGTCAAAGAAGTTATGAAAATCAAAAGTAACAGTGGTTGTTCTCATCAACTAATAAGAAAGGTAGTCACTATCTTTCTATATCAAAACGAAAAATCCCGCTAAGTCAAAACCTAAAAAGGCGACTTAGGCAAAAATTAGGGCATCCCGGTGGACTAGAAACTTCAAAGAAGAAGTCTAGGAAAAAATTAGGGATAAAAAAAAGAAAAATCATTCAAAAGAGGTCAATAAAAACCTTCACAAAGACAAGATGTGGTGACCATCATATCAAAATCAAAATCAAAAGGGTCACCAAAATTATTAACTAAAAACATAATGTTGTGACTTCCAAAAAGGGAGAAGTGTCTGCGATCTCAAAAATCCCCTTGGCTTTTGAGCCATCATCATCAGTGCAATTCTGAATCTCTTGGAACCTGAATCCATAGGTTGAATTAATTGAACGTAGGACTGCAGATCATCATGGAGAATGGGTTGAGTTAAAATTAAATTTTTAGCCTTCTATCCCTTGTTTCAAAAACCATGAACTAGGCTACGTTACAACCCTTAAAAGACCTAATTGAAGTTGGGTTTATTTTGAAAGCATACTACAACAAGGTTGCGTTAACTGACTCTAAAGAGTTTTGCTAATAATTTGTTTTGGTATCATACCTTTGCATTATCTTTCACTCTGAATGTATAAATGAATATTGCATTTTGACTAGTGATACACTTGCTATACATCAACCATATCATTCCAATAACGATTCTGATTCAAAAATTGCATGAGCATCTCATTAAAATTACCATTTTTAAATGAACAATTTTATTTGTAAGTAAGCACTCATCATCAAGGAAGTCCAAACAGTTGAGAAACTTGATTAGTGATCCTATCAAGAGCATGTCACTGTCAGAATCTTGTTGTTAAGAGAAAATCAGTTCAAGATCTGTCGATCAAGGCAAACCATATCAGGAATTGGTTAGCCAAGAGAAAATCACTTCAAGGCTCATGTCGGGGAAAGCATTTCAAGCGCACAGTAAAGCAGTCATTTCAACAATCAGGCAATTGGGGAAGTCTACTTTAAGAAGTCCCCCAGCAAAGCTCATCAGTTCTCCCCAAAGGGATCGTCAACCTGATACAATTGACAAGTATGATAGAAGTATGTTCAAGGCATCTTCCGAAGGAAGAGTTGGCAGAGTTCTACGTGTTGTGGAATCAGAGTTCCAACCTTACCTCACCAAAGGAGTCTAACTTAGTTTTCACAAACATTTGCATGTCATGCATTAATCATTTTTATATCATGCATGGCTCGAAGTGTGTTTCATGCTCATTTTCATTTTCGGATACTTGTTGTCATCAACATCCTACCTTGTGGTCAAAGTCCAACTTCGTAGGCACCTACCAAAGAATATATTAATCCGTTCAAATTCAATTTGTCTTGTCTATCTGATGTTTTCCGGATACATCTGTTGTTATGATGTATTTCCAAAACTCTATGATGTTTTTCCAGATTATCTTGTTTATTCTGATGTTTTTCCAGAACCCTTTTTCACTTATCCAATGTTCTTCCAGATATGTCCATTGTTCTGATGTTTTCTCGGAACCCCCTTTTGTGCTTATCCGATGCTCTTCTGGATATGTTTGTTGTTTATTCTAATGTTTTTCTAAAACTCTTTTTTCACTTATCTGATACTCTTCCGGATATGTTTGTTATGATGTTTTTCCAGAACCCTTTTTTCACTTATCTTATGTTCTTCCGGATATGTTTGTTATTTGTTATGATGTTTTTCCAAAACCCTTTCTTACTTATCTGATGCTCTTCCGGATATGTTTGTGATTCTGACATTCTTCCAAAACTTGTTTCCGTTGTCATACCATGATTTTTAACCGTAAAATCCCATATATCATTTGCATCCTTTCATACAAACAATATCACACTTTCTCCTCCCCTTTCATATTTGGGTTTGACTTTTGCAGAGATAATTAAGAACCTATTTGTTAGTGTTTTATCTTTGTATTTATATGTTAATTGCTTATCTAACCACTAATAAAAAATAGAAAAAATATATTTTGTTTTCTTTAAGTTTATGGTGCAAGGTAGGGCTTTTCATCAAGAGCATCAAACATGGTTCCTCAGCTAGGATTTTTGTTGATTCCTCAAGTCAAAGTGTGTTCAACCATTGATTCTCAAGGGGATTATCTCTAAAAGCATGATATCTAAGGTTCTCAAGCATCTTTAAATCTCATTTTTATCAAGAGCATCTCAAAGTTTTGTTGCTTATTTCTCAAGAAAAATCAAAGGTTCATGTGTTTATTTCCATGTCTTCTTCAACAAGTTACCTCAAACTTTGAGCAATTTAATCAAGATATATTCAAGGACACTTTATTTTGGGTTCATATTATCATCCATGTACCTTTAAGGGCAAGGAAAGTTCAAGTACACAAGTTTATTCCAAGAGGTTTGACCAAAAAGTCAACACTTGAAGTCAAAGTTCAAAGGATCACAACTCCTTCAATTATCAACATTTTTGAATTCTTCTTTTTGAATATGACTCTTCTTAGTATCCTATACAACTTCTCTTTACATGAAAATAGCCAATTATACTATCAAAAGTTTGAAGACATTATAGGTCATTTGTGGACTTAGTGAAATTTGACTTATTTTCAAGTGACTTTTTCTCAACTTTCAAGGATTATAACTTCTCTAATTTTCAACATTTGAGGCTGATTCTTTTTGCACAATATCATTTGTGATGTCCGTTATAAGTTTGCTTCAAGGACCAAATACAAATTATGCTTAGAAGACCATGGATTTCTTTGAGATATTACAGGTCATTTTCAGCCATTTGGGAGTTACAATTTTCCAAGTTACATTACCAGATTTTCGTGCCAACTTCAACATGTCATAAATTTGTGCTCAAGCATCCAAATGTAACCTTTCTTGGCACATTGAGATCTTTGATATGATGACAACAAGTTGCAACAAGAATGGGATCAAAAAGCCTCATGAGCAAGATGCCCCGTTGAGTTGAACATGATGACTTGGAACTGAAGAAATCACCATGATCAGAGTTTGAACTTCACTAATCCTTAATTACAAGCAAATTTACCATGCGTTTTGGACCTAAACATGTTTAGTCAAGTCTCCAAAAGTTAATTGACTCTTAAAACGCATCATTTGGCTCAATTTTGATGGTTTTGCAAGTCACATTTTTCACACATCATGAGCAAATTCGTTTTGCACGAATTGAGCATCATTTGGCATATATGAGATCACCAATCTCTTCCCTATAAATAGAGCAATTTATTTCCTTCATTCCCAAGATTTGGAGAGCTAAGAATCCTCTGTTCCACTATGAAATTTTTCCAGAAAATTGTGCTATCGTGTTTTGACTCTTAGCTTGTGTCAATCCAATTTCTTGATTCCATTAGCACCTTCGATCTTCTATGAAGCTTTTGCAGCAATTCCCAAGCTCTAAGACCTTTTGAAGTGCCCTGACCAGATCAAGATTCATCAACTTCTGATCATCATTTGGACAAGGTAGTTCTGAGCATCATTTGAACTCAAACAAGTTACAAAAATGCAGTCCTTCACTCTCTGATGCTTTCCTCTAACTTATCTGGTGTTGATTGATCATGTTCATCATTTTAATTTTATTTTTTATGGCTTGCTTGTTTCTGAAACTTCTCGAAAAATTCTCCATGCTCAGTTTAGATAAATGAATTTTGAGAATGAGGTTGAATACGTGATGAGGAGGCGATCACATTGGTGGTAGTCTAATTTCCTTAATTTGAAAAGCGATGAAACTCCAATGAGGGACCACCGAAGAAGACGATCAAATTTGTTTCAAGTCATCTAAGTCGTATCCACGTTGGCATTTTCAAATGTTGTGATTGATTCATTTTGAATTTGATCCCGTGTTTTATTTTGGCTAATTTCCACCATATGCTCTAGCATGATGGCTGTTGGATCTGCCACGTCAATTAATGAGGCCAGATCCAATGCCTCCATGTTTTTCTGGTTTTTATTTCTTTTTGTTTTTTAATTTTAAATTGCATTTTCTTTGAAAATTCATAGTAAATTCATTTTTCATCCAAAATAATTGCTAAAATTTTCTTTTATTTTTCTTCATATGATTTTTATTTTTCCATATTCTATTTTCTTGATTTTCTATTTTTCTTGAATTTTCTCTTTTTTCCTTTGTTTTAATTGGTTTAAAAATAATTTTAAGCATTTATAAATTCTGAAAATTTTATTTTATGTTTGTTATTTTATTTCCAACCTTCCATAATTTTCTTGGCCATTTATTTGGTGTTTTGAAGGACTTTATGGATTTTCTCTTTTTATTTCCCTTTTAAAATTCATTTTAATGCATTTTATTTTATTTTCTTGCATTTTATGCTTGTTTGACCTTTGTTGAGTTCTGTTGACCGCGGATCTTAGTTGATTTGATCATAGGTCTCATCAAACTCAATGGGTGTTGATGGGGGTGAAAATCCTAATCCACCAAAATGAATGATTGATTTTGATGATGATGACTTGGTTAATCCTTTGATCCAATTTGGATCTGGTTTCTCTTTTCCTCTTTTTCTTCTTCATCTCTTTCTATCCATTTTTTCTCTTGATCAATTGGATGGTTTATATCCATCTTGTTCATGATGTGTGGATTGGTACTTGATGAACTTTCATCATTTAAAATCTATCTCCTAAGTGATCATGGATCATTTAGGGTACTTTGGATTGATGCATAAGTTTGTCCTAAGTACCATGAAGTATGGATTGATGTAATGGAACACTCTCCTAACCTTTGTGCTTGATCCATTCTCATTTCCTTTTTTGTGTGGCATAACTTTAGGAAAATGATTTACATATTATTTCTCTAGCATGTATTAAAACAAATATCATTACTGTCCGGCCTCAAATAGTTGTGACTTCTACATAAGTCCAATTACGATTGCTTAACATGGCGTTAAATTTGTCCCGAATCAGAAAGTAAGTCATTTTCCTAAGTGAGATTGTAAGTCTCCTACTTCCCGTGGTATCATGTGAAAAATATTGTTTCCTTTTCACCTAAGAGAGATAGTGGCATACTTATTGATTTTATCCAAGTTGGAGCTCATCTCATGGTGATATAGAGATCCATATTCATACTTGTGGGTGACTAGTTGAGTGTTCTCCAAAAAATGACAAATTGCATTTCTATTCTTGATTAGTAACACAACTTACTAACATATTATTGTATCAACTTTACTTTAATGTCATTTATCTTATGCTCTTTACTTTATGCTTTATTTTAGCATCTCACATCATATTGTTTGTGCTTATGCTATTTGCCCTTTGTCCACTTGGACCTTTGTTTATGTTTATGCTTTTTTTTTCCTTTGTCCATTTGGACTCATTTTTCTTTTAAAGCCATTAATAAAGAAAAAATCCCCTAAAAAATTGGTTCTCTTGATTCATGGACTTGAGGTTACTATCATTGACATTATTATGGAGCTATGGACTTACAACTAGGATCTTGACCCTTGCTTTGGGAGTTTGTGATTTGAGACCTTGAAATTCATCTGGTTGAAGGAGAATTGCGATTCAAAAACGCAGCGGAAATTAATTTTTCTCCTTTAGTGATCCTTACGAATGGGCATGATCAGTTATATAAATCGTTACCTCTTGTGGTGATTGAAACCTTTGATGCAGATGTAAGGAGTGATCACGAATGTTGAAGATGACAATGCCTCTACTCAGTCCACACGAATAAATTCCTTCAGTCTCAGTGCTAGTTGCTATGAATGAAGGCTTTGAGTGAGAGAAACGAAATTTGATCTAATCAATGCTTCTACACAAGGGTTTTATTTATAGAACCACTTGTGTGGGCTGCAAGCTAAAAAACCCACTTAAGTGTATGTTGTCCATATCTTATGATATACTAAAATCACTTAAGCGCATGGTACCTTACCATATGTCCTATTCTACTTAAGTGCACCATACCTTACGAAGTTCTATAATTCACTTAAGTGCACCGTACCTTACGGTGTTCCTTATTTACTCTATCTCTTATCAATCCGTCCTTTTGTGTGTGACCCTGTAGGTTTTTGTGACATTGGCAATTATATTAAATCACGTATTTAACATAATAAGCAGTGAGCGGTATCTAGCAACACATTATTACTACCCAAGACACGAAAATGTCATGTGATATGACAAATCCCTTTGTGATAATACTTATATGTAAAATTACCCTTTTACCCTTATGTCTATATTGAACACAAGACATATACCGTGTCATCCTTGTCAAGTTCAATATTGGGCTCTTAGATATTCATCCTGTTATACAGGATGGGAAAATTCTACCTAGGTCACTAATGTCCCTCAGAATGCTTCGTGAGGACCCATCAACTATCTTTATGGTCATCCAATTATGGACAATATTTGATCAATAATAAAGCACTTGACTCTACATCTAAGGTCCATAGTGGTTTCACGTCGAAGGGTGGTATACACCACTATCACCATGAGAATAACTTATGACACTTTGTATAATATTCTATATAGTATTCTCATAATGGGTCAATCTAGTATAAATATTACTCATAATATTCATACCTATATTTAAGACTTGATAACTCCTTATCCATGATCCATGAGATGTAATCATCAGTCTATATACATAATAGTCTTAATGCTTTAATGTTATCCCACTTCACAACAAAGCTCGACTACGGATACTTTAAGAATATTGTCCTTATATTTAATGGAGTCTCATGATTAAGTCACACTTGATACATTAAACGAAGTAGCTATTCTATGGACTTTATTAAACAAACATAATAAAGAAAAAAGCCCTTTATTATTAATAAATAATTGGATACAAGTACCAAAAGTATTGGCCTCTAGGGCTTACACCAACACTGGTACCTTTGACTTTGGGCGTCTTTTAAAGACTTGGCTTGGTTACTTTGGTTTCATCCATACATGAATTATTCTTTGCTTATTTGGTTTGCTTGAGGCTTAATCCAAAGAAGGGAAGTCTTGCTTAACTCATGTCATAAATATTGCTATCTCTTGGTTAAATCTTTCCTCCCTAGATTTTACTTTATATTCTAGGATAGTCTCTTCATCTCCTTCCCTTCTTTAATTTTCAAAACCTTTTCTCTTCTTTTCAAAAATCTTCTTGTTTTCAAACTTGAACCACTTTCTCAACAAACCTTGACTTTTGTCAAGTGATTTTCAAAATCATTTTCTTAATAAATACTAATAAATATTAAGCATATTCAAACCAATTTCAAAAGACTAAAAAAAACATAACTCATTCAAACTATTTTGTACCCTTTGTGTACTTTTTTTAAAAACTTTTTCTCAAAGTTTAGACATGAGTCATTTCCATAGTTGAGAAGTAGTTCTACTATCTCGATAGTATTGATGATAATTCTTTTCCACCAAAGAGATTTAGTGGCATACTTGTTGATATTTATCCAAGTTGGAGCCCTTCTCCATGGTGAGGCAAAGTTCTCATACTTGTGGGCGACTAGTTGAGTATTCTCCTAAAAATGACAAAATGTCTTTTCATTAATAAATTAATCAAGACAAACATCTTTGTTATTTTTACCATGAACTACGAGGTTTTGATCCTCCATTGCACTTTGTTGGTACGTAGGCATGAAGCTCAGGAAGTCTTGGCAAACACAAAAATTATGAAAAACATTTCTCTTCTCATCTCCCCAATCTTTTGCAAACAACACCATTTTAAATCCTAAATGTACACATTTTCAAAGAGGTTCCTATAAATTACTATAGATGTTTAGGGTGCTAGTACCTTCCCTTTGCATAACCAACCCCTAAACCCTTATCTCTTTTGATTAGTTTTGTTTTAAAACTTCTCTGGGTTTTGTTTGTTCTTCTTTCATTTCCTTTGGAAATAATAAAAGTGCGATGACAACTCTTGCTTTGTGAGTTAGGTTAATCAATAACTTAATCTCAAATTTTTTACCGCTACACCCGTACATTCAACGCTTTTCTAAATGTTTCGGATGTATCTTCAGAATTATTTTGATTCACATCCAATTCTTTTATGGATGTCCTCAATATATCTTTGAGTTTAGTTAACAGTCTTGTCTAATGCTTTTCTGGATGCCTTTGAGCTTATTTCTCTTTCATCTAATGCTTTTTTAGACGTTTTTCCATATTTTTGAGTTTGGTTAACATCTCGGTCTAATGCTTTTCTGGATGCTTTCGAGTTTGTTTCCCTCTCATCCAATAATATTTTGGATGTCTACTCAAGAAGCTTCGGATTGGTTTTCCTTTCATCTAATGCTTTTCAGAATGACTCTGACGTATTTTTGGGGTTTAGGTCTCCTTTTGCATACAATACTTTTCTAAATGTCTATGACATTTTGTTAGAATGCGTTTTCTTTCTATTCAATGCTTTTCTGAATGTCTCTGATGTTCCTTAGAGTTTGAACTCCTTTTTCCATCCAATGCTTTTTTGGATGTGTCTAATGTTTTTCTAGAGTTGTTACATTCAATGCTTTTCTGAATATCTCTAATGTGTCTCCAAATCATTTCCTTTCCCCAATGAAGTTTCCAATGCTTTTCTGGATGTTTTATATGTTTTTCCAATACATTCAATGTTTTTTTGAATGCCTAGGATGAATCTTCAATTTAGTTCCTTTTCCATACAATGCTTTTCTGGATGTGTATAAACTATTTTCCAGAGTTATCACATTCAATGCTTTTCTGAATGTCTCTGATGTATCTTCAGTTTGGTTTCTTTGGCACCCAATTCTTTTCTAGATGTCCCTATTATGTTTCTTGGGGTTGTCCCTTCTATTCCATGTTTTACGAGGTATGCGTCGATTATTCTGACTAATCTCCATAATGTATCTTGTCTTTCCCCAACAAGTCTTTTAACCTTACCTCATTCAATCTTCAATATAATTTCCTTTACGAGTCTTTTGAATAATTCCCATAGACTCTGTTTCTCATATCATATTCCTATTAAAAACAAAAAAGTTCTTCATGCATTCATGACATCTCATATCATTTCATCAAGGGACAAAATTTGGATCCTTTGGTATTTAACTATCTCCCACCACGATCACATGAAGAGTTGATCCTCTTCATATCCTCTAGTCGAAGATGTATAAATAGGGGCAATTGTCATACCCCAATTTTATCCGGGTATTTTAAATTCATCTGATACATATTCATTTGTCAAGTTTTATATTTTTAGCCATATGCATTTTTATCATCCAGTAAAGTCACCATAATCATGCATATATGCATTATAATAAAAAAGTCAACATAAAGTCAACAATTTACATGTTGAAGAAATTGACTAAAATTGTATTTTTTTCATTATACATTTTGAAAAATAAATTCAGGGTTATTTCATTTATCATCAAAATATCCATTTGAATTTTATTAATCATTTTCATGCATCATAAAACAAAAATCAATGTTTCTAGAAGGTTCAAAATATCTCTCATTTATTACATTATTATTCCATGTATATATTACATCATTATTCCATACATATATTACATAATTATTCACTATTTAATTAAATAAGTTCTTAGAAGGAATTTACACTCTTTGAATAATTCCTAAACTATCATTTCTAGAGGCTATAAAAAAATCTCATTTCATTCACAAATGACACCAAAAATCATTCACAAAAATAGAGCAAAAACTTTGCACAAATTTCTCTCTATTTTCAAGTCACTTTTTATTTTTCTATTTAGGTAGACTTTTAATGTTTATTGTTTATTTAATTTTTCTTTGAATTATTATTCTTGCTACACTTAAATAGTATCTTAATCAATACCATTTTGCATGAGAATTCTATTGATTCAAAATCAAGAGTTTAAAGTGTTCTTGAACCTCAATGAGAAAAATTGATTAAATGTAAATTAATTTTAATTTATTTAATTTTCTTTGAATTATTATTCTTGCTGCACTTAATCAGAATCTTAATCATCACCATTTTGCATGGAAACTCCATTTATTTAAAATCAAGAGTTTAAAGTGTTCCTGAACCTCCATACGCAAAATTGATTAAATGTGATTTAATTTTTGTTTTTTTTCGTGACTTTTTTTTAATGGTGAGTTTTTTATGATATTCTTGAGATCGAATAGATGAATTTTCATTATTCGTTTGCTTAATTTCATAAAAAATTGAGCAAGTTATGAACAAAATAGGTAGGATTGTTAAAAAAACCATGAATTGAACCGATCCGCCAAACCAAACCGAACCAAACTAAAGTTAAAATAACCGAACTGTTATATTTGGTCAGTGAACAAAACCATATTGCACAAAAATTCTAGAACTGAACCGAAACTGAAACAAATCAAACTGAAACTGTAATCGAACCGAACAGAATATGAAAATGAAAAATATCAAAAACATGTTTTAATTATTTTTTATAAACAAACTTTAAAAATAGTTTAACAGTTCGGTTCTTTAGTAAATGGTTTGGTTTGGGGAAATTTAACTTCTATAAGTTCGGTACAATTCTGAATCTCAAAACGCTATACCAAACAAATGATTATGATACGGTTTTGTTCGGAATATATTGAAATGATTAAGTTCAGTTTGAGTAAATTTTTACTATGGTTTGTTTTGGTTCAGTTCAGTTTGAGTAAATTTTTACTATGGTAAATTTTCCATGAATCATACCATGAACAACCCTAAACATAGGGATGAATGTTGTTGTTGTTCTTGAACAAACTCATAATTAATCTCAGCCCTTGGATCAACCCACATTTTTCTATTTTTTTGTCTTTTTCTGCGCGTCACTTGTCACCTGATGGTTGGTCAATGCTGATTGTGAGTGAGTAGTGGAATTGGATTGGACTATGTGGCCGTTTTTCTATCTTTTTATTTTATTTTTTGCCGCCATCATTCCCTTACTACTACTTTCTTATTAATCTTTTTTATTTTATTTATTTATTTTATTTTTATTTTGTTAATTATTTTTAAAGTAATAAAATAATTAAGGAATAAATAAATAATAATTGAATAAATATATTTTCATAATTAAAAACACCTTGATTTTATTTATTATTATTATTATTATTATTTTATTTGTTTATTTTTTCTAATTGTTTCAATTAAATAAATAAATAAATACTAATAAAGATAAAAATAGATAAATCATTAAATAATATTTTCAAATACGATTAAAACCCTTGATCCAACGCCAAATGAATTTTCAAAATCCCTTGATTTTATTTATTTTATTATTATTGGTTTTTATTTGTTTATTTCTTTAACTGTTACAATTAATTAAATAAATAGATAATAATAATAAATATAGATAAATAGTTAGGGGAGTATTTTCAAACACATCAAAATCCTTGGTCCAACGCCAAATGAATTTTCCAAACTCTTTTCCCTCGATTAACTTTATATCGATGCAAACTAATTATTTCCCGTTTAAGTATAACATTAAAATCTTTTTCTTAACAAACATGAAAGAAGAGGACCCTTGGAGTCTTGCATTTCTTGAATCCTCGAATGATTGATCTCGAGACACACGTCTTAGGCTAGATGTTCATTCTCTCTTTCGTTTTTAAAAACACTTAACATAAACTTGGATAAAAAGAGGGACCATTGGAGTCTAACATTCTAGTGGAACCTTTGGACGATCAACTCCGAAGCATACGTCTCGTTCTCGTTGAATGTTTGTTGTCCATCAAACAAATTTCATAAACACTTTGAATGAAAAATGAAATATTGGAGTCTAGCATTTCAATAATACCCTGAATAATTGGTTTCGAGGCTCACGACTCGTTCTCACCAAGCATTAATCATTCTCCTAAAACCAACTTCAACACATTCAAACATTTTGCCTTTTGGATTTCAGTTCAAAACCTTTTAATAAATAAAAGTCACTTTGTCCATTCTGCGATGATGCAAATAGCACTTCCCCATGAGAGTATCAAATGTTTTCCGCTCGAATGTGATGATGGCATAAATCTGTGCTGATCCAGAATAAGTCATCCATTCTTGAACTGATGCAAATGTTCAATTATCCATATTTTGGGCATCAATGTTTTTCGTTCGAATGTGACTTGAGAATCTTTCGCTAAAATCGACTAACACACAAACATTTTTTACCCAGAACCATGTAGCGCTGAGTTCTCCATCACACCTGGAGATACGTAGGAGCGAGACCTGAAATCTCGTCAGGGAAATTAATAAAAAACTTATTTTGCGACCCATTTTCTTTTCTCTTTACACTTTTAATTACCCGAAAGAAAAAAATAACACAAGTTAACATTCAATCGCAAGTTTAACTAAAAGGTTCTCGTTAAGTACAACAAACCTGAGGAGTGCTAATACCTTCCACTTGCGTAATAGAGTCCCGAACATGAATATGATTGCGACGATCATCTTATTTTAAAGGTTTTATCGATATTTTCCTATTCCTTCATTGGAATAAATAAAGTTCTGTGGCGAACTTGTTCGAATCAATTTTTCTGTGAGCGCGCGAACGCTTCGTGAAAGATCGTATTTTTTGAGATACGACACAAAGTATATAACACTTAAAAAAATATTATTGAGGAATCAATTAATGTTAAGTTTGTGATAAGCTTGACTCTAAAAAGTCAAAGCAAGTTGAAAAGTTTATAGATTTGGAAATCATCAACTTAAAAACTGAAGGCAAGTTTAATACCTTAAAATTTTCCCCCTAAAATATTTTCATATGCATATTCCTCTAAATCTCATTTGCATCATCATCTTATGACCATTGCATTTGGTCATAAGGTCCCATTAGTATACATGGGTCAATAGCCAAAAAGAGTCAACATTTTCACTTTTCATCTAATCATTTATATGGTTAGATCATGCATTGTCTAAACATGTGTGATCTCATTTGTTCCTTTTTCGCACTTCATTGCATGATTCAAACCTTCATTGAGTTCCTTTAGGTTTTTGTTTTAGTTAGAGATTATGAGTCTGGTTCCATTACTTTAGTGTCACTCATCCATAATCCATGCATTTCATTTTTGGATTTGTTTACTCAAGTCAATATCATCATGTATGCATTCGTTTCATTTTTTTATTGTTCAAATAAATGTCTTTCACTTATTCAAGGCATCTTGTAAATGTTCTCGAGCACTGAGTATCTGATCTCACAGTTGGTGAACTTATTGCTTAGATAATAAATGGCGTGCTCTTTCTTGTTAGTTTCATCTTGTTGCCCCATCACACAACCCATAGTTTCATCAAGTACTGCCAAGTATATGATAAGACGTCTTCCCTGAACAGGGGGTATCAAGATCAGTGGTTCTTGCAAATATTATTTGACTTTGTCAAAGGCTACTTGGCAGTCATCGTTCCACTGGATCGCTTGATGTTTTCTCATAAGTTTGAATATTGGTTTGCACGTGGCGCTGAGTGTAACACCCCAATTTTAGTAATTTATTTTATGCAAGTCATTTTGATTTTAATTGTGTAGTTTTATGATTATTTTATTGTTGGGTGTTGGTGGGGTATGTGTCCTTTAGAGGGGAGAATAATTAAAGGGTTGTGACCATAGGATTAATCTAGAATAATTTAGAGTTATTTTAGATAATTAAATAATGATTTAATTGATTATTTAATTAAATATTAAGAAAAAGAGAGTGTGTAGAGATTTTGAGGGCAAGATGGTAATTACAAGGTTAAGTTAAGGGTAGTATAGGTAAAATCTATTGGGAGAAAGAGGGTTACTAGGAATAGGGTAATTGGGAAAAAGGAATGAGAATTTCATCGTACGTAGAAGTTTGGAGAAAAGAGAAGGATGACTAGGGCAATAGGCTAAAGGTAATCAAGAGGAAGAGATTGAAGGTTTCACTTTATAATTTTTGCAAGTCATTCAGGTAAGGGTGGGAACTTGTTCGAATAGTAAAGGGTATGGTAGAAGGGTAGCATGGAGAAACCCTTAACCTCCTTAGGGTTGGGTGTTCTAGATCTAAATTTTGGTTTCCATGTTATAATTGTTGATTGTATGATGAACTTGGTGTGAAGTACATATATCTTATGTATGCATAGGTTTATTTGATATTGTTGATAATATTATGTCATTGATTGATGTTTGAAGGTTTTAACCTTGATTTGTGTTATTTTAGTGAATTAGAGATTATGAGTATGATGATATGTTGTAATATGATATTGATTCATGAAAATTATGGAGTAATTGATGAATTAGGAAGCTATAACCATGAGAAATTTGAGTTTATTTGATGGACTTTTGTAGCATAAGTTTTTGGCACATGAGAGAGTGTTTGGATAGTTTAAAAATTGATTTTTGGGAAATTTTTATATTATAGGTCTACCTATGATGGTCATGTGTCAACCTGTATAGGTCATAGGTCAATACATATAGTCAGTACATAAGACATAATGTACAAGCTTTAAAAATGTAGTATATGTGCTGACCTGAAAAGGTCATGTGCCGACCTGTACGTGTCATGTGTCGACACATAACTGCTAGAATGTTGTTTTGCACTGTTCGACGATTTTGGCCATAACGTTTGATCCGTATACCCAAATCATGCACCGTTCGAAGCGTTAGAAAGCTAACGCTTATATCTATAATGTGATAGTGATAGTTTAATCGTTTGGGTATTATTACTATATCTGTTGGTGAAGTTTTTGTTCATATATTCGATTAATGAAATGTTGACATATCCCGACGATTTTGGTCATAACTTTCATTCTATAAGTCCGATTTTGATATCGTTTGAAGAGTTATAAATACAACACTCAAACCTATAAAATGTTAGTTATTGGTGAGATTTTTGAATATTATTAATGTGCCTAATATGTTTATATATGTATTAGTTTATATGTTTGGTTGATTTATCATTGCATTGTTATAATGTCGTGGTATGATAATGATGTTGTTATGTTGATGATGTTATAATAGTGATGTTAAGATGTTGAGTTGATGTTGTTTGTTGATATTATTGACGTGGTAACATGAATTGATTGTTGCATGATAAATTATACGATGCATAAATAATGCGATGTGTGCGGAGATCCTTTTGGTGAACCTTGTTGTATTAATGCATGTTATTGGAGAGTCATGTATCATGGTATATAGACTGTGATCTAGTTTTGGTGAGCCTCGATCATATGGTGATGGATCGGGTGCGAGTAGATAATTACTATTTTGGGGAATTAGTGAAGCGTTACCTATGATGATGGTAACGAGTTTTGGTGAGCCTCGATCCCATTGTGATGGACCGGGTCTGAGTAGCTAATTCTTATTATAGGGAATTAGTGAAGCGTTACCTATGGTGATGGTAGAAATTTTGGTGTGCTTAGGTTCCAAGATAGAATAGATCTTATGATGGGGATCATGGAGTGAAATAAACCCGAGTGTTCATATTTGGTACCACATGAGTGTCGAGTCGGTGTTGAGTAAATTGCATAAGTGTTGCATTTGTATTTATTGTTGTTGATATGTTGTTGGATGAGATGTTGTTCATAATTGAGACATTTTTGCATATGATGTTAATGATAATTGGGACATTGTTGCATATGATATTAATGATAATTGAGATGTGGTTGCGTATGATGTTAATGATAAATGAGATATGGTTGCGTATGATTTTGATGATAATTGAGATGTTGTCGTGTATGATGTTGATGATGATTAGGAGTGAGAATGTGATATGTTGTTGTGCATGATTGTGTAGATGTTATACTCTATTCTTCATTCTATACCGTTATTATTGAAATGAATTCTCACCTCTTATGTTTGAATGTTGCCTTTACATGGGCATCATGCAGATACTCAAGAATAGCTAATTCCGATTATGAGGAATTAGTGAAGCGTTACCTATGGTGCTGGTATAAATTTTGGTGTGCTCTGGTTCCAAGAGGTAATCAATCCTATGGAGGGTATCATGGAGTGAAATGAACTTGAGTGTTTATATTTGGTACCACATACATGTCGAGTCGGTATTGAGTATATTGCATAAGTGTTGCATTTGTATTGCTTATTATTGATGTGTTGTTGGATAAGATGTTACTGCATATGATGTTAATGATAATTGGAATGTTGTTGCATATGATGTTAGTGATAATTGATACGTTGTTGCCTATGATGTTAATGATAATTGAGATTTGGTTGTGTATGATGTTAATGATAATTAAGATGTGGTTGCGTATGATGTTGATGATAATTTAGATGTTGTCGTGTATGATGTTGATGATGATTGTGCGTGAGAATGTGATATGTTATTATGCATGATTGTGTAGATGTTGTGCTATATTCTTCATTATATAATGTTATTATTGAAATCAATTCTCACCCCTTCTGTTTGAATGTTGCCTTTACATGGGCATCATGCAGATACTCAGGAGTAGCATTGCTGAAGTAAGTGGAATCCAACTCATGGAGTTAGTTATTAGTTTTATCATTTAATTAAAAGTATCTTGCTCTGATTATGTAACACCGGGTTGGGAATGCTTGTTTAGCTTCTTACGTTATGTTTATGTTGAAGTATTATAACTGATGTGGTTGTTGAGCTGATTTATACAACTCTTTTTGTTGCATTTTGAAAGTCGAAATTATTATGTTTTAATTGATTTGATAATGATTCTGCTGCGATGATACTTTAAAATGGAAGTGAGTATGCGATGACAGGTTTAATGTGAATTAATGTAACTTGTGTTACGCAGTAGGATTTATTTTTGATGTGTGTGATATACTATGTGGTTGTGATTTTGTTAAATTGTATGTTAAAATTGTATGCGGGGTTTTGGGTGTTACAATGAGATGTGAAATGAATTTGGAGATGTAGTTCAACCTTCCTAAGAAACCATGAACCTCTTTTTTTGTCTTTGGTGCAAACATGTTCTGGATGTCTCTGACTTTGTCACGGTCCTCCTAGATCCCTCTTTGGCTCACAATGAATCCTAGTAGTTTTTCCAATCGAACCCCAAATGTGCATTTGTTAGGGTTAAGACTTAGTCTGAATTTCCTCAATCAGACAAACAATTTTTGCAGATTGGTAATGTGATCCTCTCCAGTTTGGGATTTTGCAATCATATCATCAACATATACTTCGATCTCTTTATGAAACATATCATGAAAGAGAGTCACCATTGCACGCTAATATGTTGCCCCAACCTTTTTTAGTCAGAAAGGCATCACTTTGTAGAAGAAGGTCCCCAATGGGTGATAAATGTGGTCTTCTCCACGTCTTTCGGGGCCATTTTGATTTGGTTATACCCAAAGAAACCATCCATGAAGAAAGACCCCGAGAAATGAGTTGTATTATCTACCAATACATTAATGTGAGGTAATGGGAAATCATCTTTTGGATTCGCTCTATTTAGATCTCGGTAGTCAACACATATTCTGACTTTTCCATCCTTATTTGGTACCGATACAATCTTGGCAACCCATTGTTGGTACTTGGGTGTCGTACCCCAAAATTTGCCCTACCTTTTTTTAATTCGCCTGGCTTTTGATTTTGTTCATTTGCATACTTTGCTTCTATTTGATCATGCATTCATCGATATTTGTATATGGTAACAAATTTATACCAAAGGTTCGATGATACTAGACTTAATCGGTTTAAGTATATTTTCGAGATGGATATTATTTGGTAATTATTCAAGTTTATTTCCCATATTACTTGTGGCGGGGATCATCTCTTTATTTGAGATTTATGGTTATTTCAGAGGTTTGCTTGGATTCAAAGAAAAGGACAAATTTGGAATAAAAGAAAGTTTTCATTCATTTATTGGAAAATATCACTTCTCAAAAGTACTAAAAGTTATGGGTTAAGCCACTCAAAATTCAAGTCAAAAGTGGTAGAAAAATCAAGGCAAATGCATGAAAATTCAAGTTAATTACTAGTGACTTTTTGCCTTACATCCTAACTTGGTACTTTTGCTAAACTCCAACATCATTGGTCTTTAACTACCCTTAACTACTTATTTCTCCACAAGCCATCAATTTACCTAATTACCCTTAACTACCATAACTTCCAAACTAACACAAAACTTCCAAACAAACACAAATCTCAACTTCCATTTTTTCACTCAATCCTAGCCACTCTTAACATTTAATCCTATGGTTGAAATTAGTGATCCGCAACTAAGGATTAAATTAACTCCTAAACATGTTATTTTTCACATTTTGGGGGGTTAACTAACCTAACTTGGAAAATTCACCATTAATCATTATTTTTCCACTACTTTTTCTTCTCAATTTCTCTCTCAATATTCATCTTCTCCCTCACCCTCACTAAAATTCATCTTCATCATCATTTAGAATTTCACATTGAAGTTCTAAAATGGTGGAACTTAGCCATCAACAATTTCTATATTATCATCAATAATTATCAATCAACAATTTAAGCATTATCATCAAAAATCATCCATCAACAATTTCTACATTATCATCAACAATCATCATACAAGATTCATCAATTCAAACTTAGTCACCAATATTCTACGTTTATGATTCATCTTCTACATTCATTCATCATCAAGAATAATTATCAAAGTTTGGAAGTTAATTGGATTAATGGAGTTTATTCTTGAAGTTTTCCGGGTTTCTTTTCGACGCTCCATTTTTCAACACTAACTGGAGCAAATCTCCGCTCCGTCGGTAATCCTATATATCTTCCACACTCTTGCCATGAATTATTGGATATTTGTTGGTTGATTTAGCTTAAGCTACTATTTTGGAATTGCTTATTAAATAATCACTTATTTTGGCATAAGACACATAAACTTGAAAATAGTTATTTTTAATTCTTAACCGTTAATTACATGTGAGTATACCATTTGAATCGATTTTTCGCGCCGATCATAAATATATAATTAACTTTTCATTCCGATGTATATTTTAACCGAACCGACGTATTCTTTAATCGAATTTTTCATACGCTTTTGCTACTTTTTCGGTATAATTCATAGTTTGCTTCTCAATTTACTATATATATTTGATTTCTTTGTAAAATTCTAATTCCAATGATATATTAATTTTTCGAATTTGTTTTCTTTAGCCGTTTTCGGAAGCTTATTGAAAGCCAATATTTTATTTTGTTTTTCTACCTGAATACGTTATTGCTATATGTGTTTCAAATTACATGTCCTGCTATATGTCTCTTTGTTTTTATTCTTTTTAGTTTAGTTAATTCATATGGTAACTAGTTACTATATCACATAAAAAAAGGAAAATACATTTAAGTAATAAAACTAATAGTAATAAAACTAACACACAATAGCATACATACCTTGCCGTGTCACGTTCTTTTATAGCTCCTTGTTAATAGTGTAACATACAGTAGCATTCATACACTAACCGAAAGCATCCGTTGCCAATTAACTTTAGCATACCACATCTCATACTATGATATTTGTACTAATGTTGTTTTTTATATTTATATTTAGTTAGTTTTTTTTATATTTTCTTTTAGTTAGTTTTTCTAATATGTTTTTTAGTTAATTCTTCTAATGAATTCTTTTAGTTAGTTTTAATAATAATTTCTTTTAGTTCATTCTTAACACATCAAAATCATTTTAATAGCATAGTTAATTAGGATTTTAGTTAGTAATTAGGAAATTTTAAGTCTTGATTAGTTAATTAGGTTCATTAGATTTTAAAATTATATTAGTATAATTAGGAATTAATTCTTGACTAATTAGAATTTCCATAGTTTACATTTTAATTAGCATAAATAGATTTAGAAATTAGGATTAGATGATTTTCTAGAAGAATAATTAGATTTGTTTAGGTTTTAATTATTTTTATTGATCTTCATGATTAGAAAATTAATTCAATAGCAATATTATTCTAAAATGACCATGTTGCCCTTGGGCCTAAAATCTTGATTTTTAATGCATGTTCCCTTAGTTTATGGCCTTAATCAGAATTGTTTGATTTCTTTAGTTGATTAATTAAATAGGATATTATTATATATAATTCGACTATTACATTGATTAGTGTTGGCCAAAGGTCACTTTGGTCAACCAAATCCTTTGTAATCGTGCTGTAAGTCCCTAGCCTAATTCAAGTGACCGAAAGACCCTTTGTCACTTGATATGACAAGTTCATTACGCTCAAGCTATTGTGGATATGCTGAATCTATGGAGCTCAAAACCTCAAGGTTCAAGTGCAAGATAAAGACTTCAAGTCAACATCAATCAAGCATAGCTAGCAAAGTGGACTACTTCTCAAGCATTGCAAAGGTATCAACACTTGGTAAACACGATTCAATGTGTACGAAATGAGCCTTAAGTAATAAGGAATGATGATATGGAGTCTCTCATATCCTTGTCTAGAGCGACTTTGCGTATGAGGCGTATGCCCCAAATATCCAAAGCGTTCGTCCTTATTCACAGACTTTAGTACAATACGAATCGATTAAACTACCAAGTCTTCTTCATACAAGACAACATCAACACAAGGATCAACAACAAAGATTCTTCACCAACAACTAGTCAGTCAAGAGAAGTATCATGCGCTTTGAGTCTTAAGTAATGAGGAATGATGAGAGGGAGTCTCTCCTACCCTTGTCAAGAGCGACTTTGCGTATGGGGCGTATGCCCCAAATATTCAAAGCGTTCGCCCTTATTCATAGACTTTAGTGTGATTCTTATCAATCGACTGTCAAGTCTCTTATCACTTCACTCTATTACTTCATTCATCATTCTATTCAATTCAATTTCAGTCATCCATTTCTTCTCGCCTCCAATCAATTTCTTTTCAGCCCTAGTGGGCTGAACTACGAAAGCTCTGATTTCCTTATTGCACAATAAGGGTACGTAGGCAGGAGAATTCAAATTCTTCGTGAGCTACCTTATTTATCAATCTACCTTATCTATCCCTACCTTATTTATCAATATACCTTATCTATCCCTATATCATTTATCAATCTATTCTTTTTCATCGATCAATCATTCAACACTCCATTAGTGAAGCATCATTGCACTTCAATCATTTCTTCTTCAGTGGATCATTAATCATACTCCATTTGACAAACAAAATCATCCTTTGGCTCGATTCCCATGCAACCAAGTCTTTGAATCATAATCAATCAACTAAATCATTGTTTGCCTCGTCAGTCCTCTTGTGCTTTGGCAAACCCTATTCATTATGAGCCTTGTCAGTCCTCTTATGCTTAGGCCCACTCCATTCAGTCATTTGTTTGCCTTATCAGTCCTCTTGTGCTTTTCCAAATCCCTTAATCATTTCATAATCTTCGTTCGTCTTATAAGACCTCTCGTGCTTAGATGAAGCTCTCTTGCCTTGTAAATCCTCTCGTGTGTAGGCCAATCATTTCATAATCATTGTTCGTCTTATAAGACCTCTCGTGCTTAGAAGAATCTCTTGCCTTATAATTCCTCTCGTGTATAGGCCAATCATATCTCATTTGTCCTTGTGGTTGATTACCATCATCGGTTAGTACCACGTCATTGCTTGTTAAGCAATCTACCTCGCCTCTGGGCAATCCAATCAATCTCGTACCCTTTGTTTTCAGCCGTAGTAGGCTAAACTACGATTGCTCTGATTTTCTCATTGCACGATGAGAATACGTAGGCACAAGGGTTCGAATCCTCCGCGAGCATACTTATTTATCACTCCTGCCTTAGGGTATTCATTTCGTTAATCTCCATGGAACATTAATCACGACCTATATTCATATACTACCTTCATTCACTTCATGTGATATACCAGTTATCTTTGAGCCAAATACATTATACCTTTGTGCTCCACCTTGTACCTCCTTGTGAACCAAGAGTTGTTTGGACCTTACCCCAAACACCTAATTCATCTCTTTTTCGTTTGTCCCCGTACAGTGATACAAGTGCTATACGCCCTCACTTGTCGGTTCATACCTGTTTACTCTTGGGTTCATGTTTTCACCCTTGTTGGAGTTCAAAAAACATTACTGTAACACCTCAAAATTTGCCCTCCTCTCTTGGGACTAGCTTAGCATACTGCATCTCATTTTTAGGGCATTAGTCATTGCATATTTGCATATCATGTGGAAACAATAAACAAGTCATCCTCCTAAGTCTTGCTCAGAAGATAAAGAGGTTAAAAGATTCAAGCTTGAGGGTCTCATGAATTGATCACTAGCCATCTGAGGGTTTGTGCTTCAATTAGGGTTTTTGGTTCCTCAAGGAGATTGGTCATTATCTTGGTTGCAATGGTACATCACCATCATCATGGTTGCATCATTATCCTCAAGGTTCATTGTGCCTGATCATGTGCCTTGGGATTAGGGTTTTGACCTCTAGTCAACCCTAATCAGTTGCATTGTACCAATCAGGGTTTTTCAAGGAGATGAGGTTTTCAATGAGATGGAGATCATCATATGGTTTTATTGAGCTTTTATAAGCTAGGGTTTCATGTTGGAGCCATTTCATCAAGAGGTTGAGGCTCAAATTCATCTGTGCATGACCAAAGCATCTATCAACTGCAAAAGTCAACTGCATGGTCAACTGTTGGATTTGGAGGTGGGAAGTGGCTAGAAATACTCCATTCATGTTCAAACAAGTCTCATTTGACATTTCAAACATCAACATTGAAGAAAATAAAGTCAGGACAAAACTTTCCAAAAATAGAAAGTGACTTGTAATTTGAAATTGCCAAAAATGGAAAGGTTTTCAACTCAAGATTACATCATCAAGGAAGCTTCAAATGAAATTTTGTTGAACATGAAAGTTGTAGATCTTTCTCTCCCATTTCCAAAAAGTCCCAGATCATCAATTTCTCATGTGTGGTTGAAGAGATATGGATCAATCATGGCCAAGTGAACATGGAACTTCAAACATGCATAACTTTCAAACTAAAAGGCCAAATGGAGTGGTTCTTTTTGCATTGTTCATGTCTCAACCTCTACTTACCAAAACATACATTACATGACATGCATTACATTCACATGAATATTTGAAAATTCAATTGATTTTTGGAGGGAAAAATGAAATTCAAAATGTGTGCATTATTTGAACATGGCATTACTTCCATTGGCTTCAAAACAAGTTTTTAAGTGAAATTTGACCAAGTGATGGCACTGTTCACGTAGCCAAGCTTGCATGGGGGTGCATGAGCATGAAAATTCATTTTTGCCAAAACACCTCATAATTCACTAATTCCATTAGCATTTGCTTAAACCTTTTCCTAATCATGATTAACCTGGACTATAAATGCCTAATCATAACAGAATTCATCACAATTTCCAATTCTAGATCTAGAATTCTCAAAGTCTCTCAAAATTCTCTCTCATTTTTTCTCCAAATTTCTTCACATCTCATGCATCTTTCTTGATCAATTCATCATCTGGAATCATCATGGAGTAAGTTTGAAGCTAGAATCACAACAATTCGTGCAATTTGGAGCAGCTCAAGCTTGAAGCTCATCAATGGTGAAATCCAAATTCGGTTGAATCAAGGACAATTGGACCTCAAGCCTTCATCCAAACACTTGTACAAGCTTGCTAGAGGAAGATTGAAGCATTGCACGGCCTGGAAAACGCGAAATTGCAAAGCTGCACTTCAAGAGGTCACTTTTTCGACCTCTTTAATTCATGAAATTGTTGATATATTCTTGTAGATCTCATTGTTGTGATTAATTTGAGCTTTGAACCACATAAAACCATGCCATATTGAGCGAGTTTCGATTGTTTGAAGTTTGGTGAATGAACTTTGTTTTGCTCGATCCATATGATTTATGGTGTTATATGCTTAGCCATGCGTTGATTCATGATGTACTTTGAAAGATCTACACATTCATGTATTCGATTTTAAAAACTGGAACAAAAGTTCTTGATGATTGTTGAAGATTACTGTTCATACGCGTGTATTCTGGAGAAGACGATGCAGGACTTTTGGCAACGGTTTTTCTGGATTCTAAAGCATGGTCTTAGGTTCGCTAGGGTTGCAACCTGATTGGCTGCATGGATTTTCCATGCAGCGCGCCAAATCCAATTTTAAAATCGCGCTCGGTTCGAACCTTGGTTGTGTATATTTTCCAATGATTCACTTCATTTTTCTCCATGCTATCTCCACATGCTTCTTCATGCATTTTTAATTTTTCTCATACTTTCAAAAATCATAACAAATCCAAAAATGATCCAAAAAATGTGAGGATTTTTGCATTGAGTTTCTTTTTCTCTCTAGTTTTTTATCATCATGATAACTCAAATTGTGCTTGGTTGGATTTTGTTTTGCCCTAGGGTTTGTGAACTTGTATCATATCTTGACATTGTCTTGCTTCTTCATTTGTGAAATGCTCAATTCTAATCCAATGCTCATGAAATTTTACATGTAGAAACTAGACATCTTGCTGGACACTTTGGTGTTGAGTTTGAATTTTTATCAATTGTCATTGCTGATTTATGATTTTTCTAAGTTAGGTGTGACAATTTGTGTCACACCTTGAGATGTTCATCTTGATTGATTAATTTGCCATGCCAAATGATCTCCAAATGTTCTGGTTTTTTGTATGGTGTTTGGTATGAATGTTGTAAATGCTCATGATTTTTGGTGGAACTTTTGGATTGATTTCTGATTTGATTGAGATTTTTCATTCTGGATGGTCATTTTTGAGCTTTTGAAGTGTCTTGATCTTCATGTGATTGTGAAATGCTTGTGGTTTATCCTATAGATGTAAAATTTTGCACACTCTTTCTAGACATGTTAAAGTTTGTTTTGGCTTTGGTTTGAGGTTTTTAACAATTACCATTTCTGTTTTAGGCTTGTGCTAAGTTGGTGTACCAAGTTGTGTCACATATGTGCTTGATTATGCTTGCCTTGACTTATGCAATTTGATTACCATGCCTAATATTGTCCAAATGCTCTAATTTTTTGTGTGATGATCATGTTGTATGTTCTGTTTACCCATGAATTTTGCCAAAATTATTTGAACCATTTTTGATTTAATGTGCATTTGTTCATTCTGTTGTCACAATGTGGTTACAATGGGCATACCTTGCCATGATTGGTTCATGAAATGAATTTGGTGAATGATATTGAGATAAGACCTTTTGGATGATGTTCTTAATTGATTGAAGTTGATTCCTGTCAATTTTCATGTGCTGTTTTGGATTTTTTCTCCATCTTTGACCCTAGGCCTTGACCTAGTGGTTGGTTGCTCATGTTTGAGTTTTGATTTTAGGTTGAGCACTCAAGTTCCATAGTTGTTGGTGCTCTATCACTTGAGACTTGGATGTTTACTTTTGACTACTAACTTTGTGTGTTTTGCAGGGTTGTTAACTCATTTGAGTTTGACTTGTTGGCTTATGCCTTTGCTCATTGGGTTTGATTGTTTGATATTCATGATTGTCTGTTTGTCTGTACAGTTGAACTGATTTGTTTGATGTTTCCACAGGTACATAAGTTGCTTAAGTTCAATTTGAACTTGCTTTTGCTTGGTTGCTTAACCACATAGGTATAACTCTCTGACTTCATGTAGTCTGGAAGACCTGTCCTGTTACTTGGGCAGGCACCTGTCTGAAGCCCTCCTTAAGAGGCAATGCTTGTGATTGTTTATCTTTGTGCCAAGCAGGAAAAGTCCTTTGATAAGACAATTGGCAGATAAAAGAGATGTGTAGTCCATCTCCTGCTACTCAGTGTGTCATCCACTTTGCTCACACCTTGTGTTGATGCATTGTGGATATTAACCCAAGATCTTTGTTGTGTCAGTCATATGCGGAGAAGAGTTCCAATTTTCTGAACTCCCGCACTTTCATTTTGTCATACCCCGATTTTGACCCTGAAATTTTTCCATTTTTTTTCATTTTTTATTTGGAACTTGGCCTAAAATTCACTTGCATACATTCATTCCCAAATCCATATTTTTGTTACACATTGGTCATTGTCTAGGCCTTTTTGATCATGGTGCTTTTGATTATAAAATGGATTTTAATTATTTGACTTTTTAATTTTCAATTTGATTTTAATTTTGAATTAAGTTTAATTCCAAATTTCAATTTAATCTTAATTGTTTATTTTACTAATGATTCAAGCTCTAATTGATTTTAATTTTCAAATAAATGTTAGAATTGATATCAAGTAATTTTAACAAATTATAGATTAATGTGATTTTATTTAGTTTTATTGGTTTTTGTATTTTAAATTGACATTGAGATGAGTTTTACAAACACTTCAACCAAGTTCAAATTACAATCACAAATCAAGTTCCAACCAAGTTCTCATTCATTCATTAATATCATACATTCAAAAATCATATTCAACCATGCATTCATATCTAGGTCATTACATAACCATGAACCAAATTGCAACATACATATTTCCATAAACCATGGCATTGCACAACCATTACAACATGTCCAAACTCATTTCTCATACATACATTTTCATTTACGTTCAATTACCATTACACAAATCATGTAGTAAACCACATTTTTTTTACAAATCACGATTACAAGCAATAACAACATCTGTTACGGAGTTATTCCAGAAGGGGGCGGGAGACAAAGCATTGAATCAACTAGAAAAGTCGGTTAGTTCAAAGCTTGAAGCTACAGTGGCTATGTAGATACAAATAGAATTTCAAACTACTGGCAGAATGGACTTTTGAACTACACAATTGCTATTCGACGGCAGTATGTTTCTTTTGTAACACAAGTCAACAACGACATCCCACACAAAAGCAAACCGTGACGGTAACCTCGCATCACACCTAACAGGAACAGAAACAAAGATGTTAGGGAAAAGCAAGAATAAAACAGTGATGATTGAATATATATGTTTTGTAATACTGCACCTTAAATCTGCTTGATATGAGTGTTTTCGTTGGAAAGAAGCATATCATCTCAAAGTTGCAATTATGGACACATGTGTTGGGCTACTTTGATGGCACACCGACCAATAGCAGCCTAATCCCACTGTAAGCTATTCTGGTCTTCCTGTATTTCATCGTCCAGATGCTGATACGGCACATGAGCAGTATAGCAGCACATGCCATGGTTCACACATGTTGGCCGGTCCTTACGCTCTGGCTGTAGAAAAATAAATTGAAGTATGGTTCAAAGCTTATGACTTTTAAGTGCTTAAAGCAAATAAGTCAATCAAAACTAAATCACAATGAAAACTTGGGTGTTTCTGAATTGGTCAAAAGGATTCTAACCGTAAGCCTATCAGAAACGGATTGACTTGCTGGTGCAAGCCTTGTGGCCAAGCCTATAGACGGAAATTCAGACACGGCTGGGGAGCTTCAAGAAGAAGCTCTTGTGCACAAAACCTATGCTGCTCGTCTTATGGTTGGAGAAGCATCGGCTCCTGCTGCTGCAACTTCTGTTCTATAATTTATGCCAAGGCTCGAAATCAAGTGCATTTACCCTCAAAAGGTTCATGTACCTACACTCACTATCACAGATGCAGTAGGCAAATACTCTCTGTGGAACGTCTCTCAGCCACTCGAGGTCAATACTTCCACCTGTTTAAAGCAATTCTTTAAGCATTATGAGAAAGTGTTTGAAAGTCGCAATGAGAAAGAAGTAAGAGCAGATTATGACACAATGAATACTTTACCGGTATTAAAGACCCCATCTCCAATGAAGGGGCAATTCTCTCCTGAAGCCAAACGTTTCATGGTTAATGGTTTTTATGCCGCTGCATACGCTCTCCACCATGTCCATGTTTTACAACTTGAGCCACCAACCTGCCAAATGCAATCCCAGGAGTACCAATTGTCGCAAAAAATCAATAACAGGGTTGCAATTTAAATCAACAGAAGTAGTAAAACCAGCATGATCATGAAGATATTGAACCCCAATCTTTCCGGATTTGTAATCAGGTAATCGAATAGAAGCAATGGCTTTCGCAGAAGACACAAAACCTGTGAGAGTAAATGTTGTCAACACACTTGATTCGGTATCAACTTTGAAAAGAAGAGAATTGCTTTGTGGTTAATTTGAGCAGCAACATCACCGGAGGAAAGTCCTCTACTCTTCAATAGCGTTGAATGCAAATCGATGCTGGAGTTGGTGGAGGAAGATATTGTGAACCGTTGATCGGAGTTGTAACCTTTGGTAAGGATATCTCTGGATAATTTTCCGATGTCGGAGAAGAGACCGGGGCCTTTGGAAGACATTGTTGATGATATTGTTAGGAAGCTTGGTGTGAGAGTACGATTTTGACTATGACCAAGATGCTAAATATTTTGGAGGAGTCTCTTAGAGTTTGTTCTAATAATCTTGCTGCAATCAACATGCCAGCAACCATGTCCAATGACGACCTGTGACCTGCAAGAAACACACCAAACTAGAACAAACTTGCAATTCATGATGCCAATCTTGAAAGGTCCCAGCTGAGTCTCCTTCTCCTGTAAATGGGGGTGCAAATGGATTAGATGGAAACCCTAACACTGCAAATGCAATTGCAACAGAGATGTATGAGGAAAGGTTAAAACTTCCCCTTCAAAGAATTTCCTTGGAAGATGCTGCGATGAAGCAAAGATTTGGAGACCAAATCTTGGACCCAAATCATGCCTCGATTTTGAAGTCATCTGCAGCTACTGGCCACTCACAGGGTTGGAGCAATTTCGTTATGGTATACAGAATCCACAACCTCCCTGTTACAAGAAATTCACTGCAGTAAAAAACACAAATTAATTAGTCAAAGCTGTGGAGTTTCAAAAAATACCCGAATTGGCATTAAGACAAAAAATGAAGAAGAAAGCACGAGCTCAGAATATCGTTTTCGGGTTTAGCATTAAACATGGCAATTCGTTTCTGAGTACATCAAAAGTGATTTGCAGGGATGCTCCTTTGAACACCAAAGACACCATTTGAAACCCTAACTGCAGAAATATAAAAGGAGAAGAGAATCAGGAATTGGGGAAAAAAAAGGAGAAGGAGGCGGAATTGAAACTTCAAAGCAAAATTAAAACCCTAATCCTAAAATACAAGAAAACCAGCGTTTGAAGAGAGGAAGGGATAAGAAAGCATTACCTGAGCTCGCCGTCACCGTCGAAGGTTAGCCGTCCTGTCCAATTTTCTTTTGGGAACCATGGATTTGTCTTGTCGCGCTTTGTGCTTTGTTTGAGAGACGATGTTTGAGCGGTTTTGTGAGAGAGACGAGAGTTTGAGGACACGCGATTGAAAGAGGGTTTGGTGTGAGTGAAATTGAGAGAGACGCGACTGTTGAGTCATGAGAGACGCAGTGTGAGAGAGACGGAAGCGGCTACGTTGAGAGGGAGAGATTTCTTTGAGCTTGAGAGAGTTTATGAGATTGTGAGAGACGCAGTGTGAGAGAGAGACAGAAGTGTCTATTGCTTCGTTTTCCTTATTTTCTTTTTTTTTTAATTTACTTTAAACGGAATAAGTCTTTTTGAAACTATTAAAAAAAATTTGTTTAAACTTCCTAAACTTTAGTTAATAAATGCTTACACATTTTTAATTCATATTCTGTTGAAGAACCCAACAGCCAGGCGGCTGGGTTTTAATTTTTGGTTCCTCCATCATTTATTAGGATAGTCCAACAGATTTCTTTTTTATTAGTTTTTTTATTTTAATTCTATTTTTTAATTTATCTTAGTTTATATATCTAAATTAGCATTGTAAATAATAACTAGTTATGAGTGGTCTGGTGGAGAGGGGTGGTTTCTATGGCCTTTAGTGTAGTGGGTTCGATACCCGCAATGAGCATTTTATTTCTTTTAGCATTTTATTTTCTTTTAGCGTTTTATTTTATGTTTATGTTTTTATTATACTCATGATTGATCTGCTTTCTTTTAATTTCATCATTCATTCAAAACCATTTTTAAACTATAAAAATCATATTTTTCTCGATTTAATATCGAGCCCATTTTCCACACCTTTGTAAGTCGATTGCTTTTTAAGCATCGCCATCAACCTCACATAGCTTACTCTTGGGATTTCTTACAATGTGCCGGTTCTCTTGCACTTACACTCATATTTCGCATCATTTGTTGTTTGGGCCTGATCTAATTATTTCATGATTTTGAATCCCCATTTGACAAAATGTACCCCACTTCCCCAATGTGTATATAATGTTGTATTGTTTTATTTCTCTATTTGTTTTAGACACTAACCAAAGAGTAAAATCCACCATTTCTGAAAAAATACAAAAAATATGACTCGATCCAACGTCGAGTATTTTCTCAATAAACAAATCAATTCATTTCGCCCTCCTATTCTATTCCTTTTCTTTCAAACTTTCATCAAATGCTTGATTCAACGTCAAGCCATTTTCTCTAATAAAAACTCAAAAAATATTAATTCATAGTCAAGACTTTTTCAATAAAGATGGAAGTGGAACGTGGTGTATACCACGCACTCCTGAGACTAGGATTCGAGATGTATATCTCGCCAATCCTAGCTCTCGCCATCATCCAATTTATCCACTTTGCTCTATCAAACACTCATTCAAATCTTTCTCAAACGTCCATCAATACTTGATCTAGGTCAAGTCATTTTCACAACAAAACTCAAAATACCTAATTCTTATTTAACACTTTTTTCAATAAAGGTGGAAATGGAACATGGTGTATACCATGCACTCCTGAGACTAGGATTCGAGATGTATATCTCGTCAATCTTAGCTCTCGCCATCGTCTAAAATTGTCAATGCGGTTTCTTCAAACCCTTTCTCAATCAAACCTAAAAATACTTAATCTCTATTAAACACTTTTGCAAATAAAGATGGAAATGGAACATGGTGTATACCATGCACTCCTGAGGCTAGGATTCGAGATGTATATCTCGCCAATCCTAGTTCTCGCCATCACTCAAAGCACATCCAACCAATCAAACTCTTTTTTTCTCGCCGCCGTGCGACCAATCAAAAACCTTTTAAAATGAAAGATATATTGCCTTAAGAGATACAAAACAATGTTTTGGCCACGATTGTTGAGTAGAGATAGATGACGCTTTTCCGAATGTAGATTTGTAAATCCTAACACCTAAGTACATATTGCATGACAACTCTAGGGCAGAACTTCCCCATTTCTTTTAGACCTTCCGTGCGTCTCCGATCTTGTGGCATGTCAATCCATCCTATTGCAAAGAGGTAACTGCCTAAGACTCGATTCAGCGAGCTGCGACGCCTACTGCTAGGACGTGAACACATTGCCCACTCTCCTTTGACACAACTAGTGTCCTCCTTTGTAAGTCCATGTTCAGATGGCAATCCCTATGTAGCCGAACTACGGCAACTCTGATTCTCATGTTCAGATGAGATACGTAGGCACAAGATGCGATGTCTTGCCGAGTTAGACTGACAACTAACAACTAATCTTTGTTTGTTTTCGCCCTCGTTGCGATCGAGACCTTCCCTTTCTCTTGCCCTAGTTGCAATCGAGACTTTTGTTCCCGTTAGTTAGCCGAACTACATTATGCTCTGATTCTCATTCCAGATGAGATATGTAGGCATAAGACGCGATGTCTTGGCGAGCACACATCTCTTTCACCCATAGGTAGCCGAGCTACGAAGACTTTGATTCTCATATTCAGATGAGATACGTATGCAATGGATGCGATATCTGCGCGAGTCATTTTTCTCTTGACCCTTTTAGTAAATAGTACATTAGATAAACCTACACCCTTTAGACAAGAACAACAAAAGTGGATCCCGTAGAGTACTACGGATGCGTAGGGGTGCTAATACCTTCCCTTCGCATAATCGGCTCCCGAACCCAAGATTTGGTTGCGAGACCTTGTCTTTTCCTTTCCTTTCTTCAGGTTTACTTCGAGCGTTTCCTTTCCCTCCTTTGGGATAAATAACACACGGTGGCGACTCTTCTGTCATCTTTTTCTTTCGCCGGTTGTTTTTTTTCGCACCCACTGTATTTTTCAGGTTGCGACAGCTGGCGACTCTGCTGGGGACCCGGTTTCCCTAAGCGAGTCCCTCCTAGCTTTTGTAGGTTTCTTGTTTGTTGGGTGTTTATTCTTTTGTACAGTTATTTATTTTCAGCATTTACCTGCTTTACCTTATTGCATTCATGTACATATGTTTGCTGTATCTGTGGGTTCTGTGGGTTGTTTGTTTGTTGGGTTGGGACTGTTCTATGAGAGATAAGCCCACTACCCAAACTTGAGTGTACACATAGGTGTTAGAGTGGATAGTCATGAGGCTTGCGTGGTATGTTGCTACGTTAAGTCGTTCATGAGACCCACATTCCAGACGAGGTTTCTGTTGGATATATTTTGTCCTATGGGTGTTCCATAACGACAGATATTCCTTTAGAAATCGTCGACTCTGGTGACCATTTCCCGAGAACTCAGTCGAGGCCTCTCCTCCGAGACGTGATTATGTTAGCTCTGGTGGGCGCATTCTCGCTGCTCAATCCGAGGACCCCGAGACTGGGAACTTGCTTTGGGATGTCCTGTTGAGGGGAGTCAGTGGAGGTCTTTTATCCCGAAATAATACCAAACCTTCAGTGGTAAACGTATTATTCTCGACTGAAGGGCTGAAGCTGACAAACTTCTGTTCTTAGAACCTACCAGTGAGGGGCGGGCTAAATTCAGGGAACCTTAACCTCCAACCAACCCGGTTTTCTGGAGCAGAGTTTTGATCTTATATTATATTCTTCAGTGGGTTTTCTCTTCAGACAGTGCAACCCGGCAGATGTTCAAGCAGATACAGCAGTCCTGATTTCCATGTCACTGCATTGCATCACATCATTTTGCATTCATATCACTTAATACATGTTTATCTATTCCCAGGGGTTTATATCTTCTTCTTGATTCCGGTCGGGGTTCTCTTGTTTTTCTACGATGGACATTGGCAGAAAGAGACACGTCGCCTACAAGTTTCCTGTGGTTTGTTTGGAGCCTATTCAACAGATGACGAAGTTAATGAATCACGATTCTCTAGAAGGATTCCGGAAGGAGTACGGGTTGATTCTAAGTTTCGTCACGGTTCTTTCCAAGGATCAACATGATGCTCTCTTCACACTGTTGCAGTTCTATGACCCTCCATTGAGGTGTTTCACATTCGCGGATTATATTTTGGTCCCTACCTTGGAGGAGATTTCCAGTTTTCTCAGAGTTCCTATCAAGTCACAGTTGTTATTCTACAGTTCTGAGCTTCTACCCGATCTCAGCATGGTTGCTTCGGCCACATATTTGGGGAAATCAGTCTTGAAGGCTAATATGTGTCAGAAGGGAGGAGTCAGTGGTTTTCATTTAAGTTTCTTACTGGGAGAAGCAAAGAAGAAGCTTGAAGATGGTGACCAGAGGGGTTTCAATGCTGTGTTGGCTCTTTGTGTGTATGGGGTTGTCCTGTTCCCTAATGTTGCAAAATTTGTGGACATAGACGTCGTACGCCTCTTTGTATTGGGAAATCCGGTGCCGACCTTGTTGGGAGATTTCTTTCATTCAGTGCATCACAGGAATGAGAATAGAAGGGGAGGATTGGTGAATTGTTGTACACCCTTGTTTTATAAGTGGTTCAGTTCTCACCTACCCAAGTCAGGAGCGTTCGTTGATGTCGAGGACTCGTTGAGTTGGTCGAAGAGATTGATGGGGTTGAGAGCTGAAGATATTTCTTGGTGGTCTGACCGGGGCTTGCTTCGGGCGGATATTATTTATAGTTATGGGAACTTCCCAAATGTACTGTTGGTAGGAAGAAGAGGAGGAATCAACTATAATCCTTCTCTAACGGTTAGACAGTTTGGATATGCTTTAAGAACTCCGCCTTTGGAAAAGGACGTGGAAGAATCACTATTTTTCCATTCTTCGCCTGATTTGACTGTATCCCGTAAGGTAGCAGAGGCCTGGCTCAAGGTGATCAAGAGAGGAAGAACTGTGCTTGGAAAAGGAGATTGTAGAACTTACCCTCAGTATGGAGAGTGGCTTCAAGGAAGAGTCGAAGAGTTGGGTCTGCCGTTTCCTATAGAAGAACCTTTGTATCCACCTACTCCTGCGCAGTCAACCATGGTGAGCCGAGAGGAGTATGACAAATTGAAGAAAGCCATGGAGGAGCTTCAAATTGAAAACTCGGAGTTAAGTGTGAAGTTGCAAGACTATATGCATCAATTCCATGAGGTAGAATATCAGAAGGGGGAAGCCGTCAGATTGCAAGAGGAAGCAGAGAGGAAATTAGCTGTGGAGGTGGACTTCTTTAGGAAGACAGACAAGGCCTTGGGATCATCCAGGTCTGAGTTGAGGCGAGTCAAGCAACAGTTAATGGATGCTCATGGTAAATTAGCTGGGTGGAAAGAGCAATGGGATGCATTTTCAACTTCTCGGAAGGCAAAGGAGGAGGAGATGGTGGCCGAACTGACTGGTTAGATGGAGAAATTGAAGACTTCGCTAAAGGAGAAGAACAATGAGCTTCTGTGGCCCGTTCTACTAATGGTTACATCACCGATCAACTCAATGAGGCTCGAGGACAGATTGAGGAACTTAAGGTGTTGGCAGGTTTGAAGAAATCCAGACTTGAAGAGGTATTCAGAGAAGATGACGGGAATTACTACAGAGAGCACATCAACGAGTTGGATGGAGTTATTCACCAGAGGAATCTGCTTATTCGGCGTTTCATAGAATTCCCAGATCATCCTGACACGACAACATTGCTGGCTGAAGTGAGGAGCAGTCCTCATGGTTTGTACACAGGAGGCTGAGTCCTGATTATTGCTCCTCCCTTTACTTATTGCTTTGTTGTTGTGTAGTGATGATCCACAGGCTTGTTGTGGAGATTCTCTTTTGATGTACTTTCGGCTAAGGCCCCTTTCGTTGAACTTGTTTGTATGATGGTTTCCCTTTATTGCATATTGATCTCAGAAGTTTATCCATGACTCGGTCTTCTTGCACTATTCACCTGATGTGAGACTGGAATCAAGGGGGTTAAATACCTTTTGGATTTGATAAACATGTCATTGCATTTACATATTCATTTTCATATCTTGCATAACAGGTACCGCTGCGGTGTTCTCATATTATTTGGTGTTCCACTAGCAGGATAGCTGATTCAGGAATTCACCAGTACGGAACCCGCAGAAACCACCAGAAAGCAATGGAAAGTCTACAAGCAGAACTTGCTGAGATGAGGGTCCGCATGAACCAATTCATGGATGTGGTTCAGGGAGTAGCTCAAGGACAGCAAGAGATTAGACAAATGATACAAAGGAATCCCGCAACTACTCAACCAGAGGTCGTGACTGATCCTCCAATTGCAGAGGTTAATGGACTGGGGCCTGTCCCGATCCCACATAACAACCACGATCAACAACCCATTCACGATGATCAAGAGGATTAGTTCTTGCTTCCAGAAGACTTTGGCATGGGCCATGGCATGGATCCCATGTTCAGGAGATTAGAGGAGAGGCTGAAGGCGGTAGAAGGACAAAACCCCCTGGGGGTAGATGTTTCTGACTTGGGATTGGTCCCAGGCGTGAGGGTCCCACCGAAGTTCAAAGTCCCAATCTTTGACAAGTACAATGGTAGCTCTTGCCCGAAGACCCATGTGCAAGCCTACTTCCGAAAGATGGTTGCATACTCTGATGACGAGAAGCTACTTATGTACTTCTTCCAGGACAGCCTAGCTGGGGCATCCCTGGAATGGTACATGAGGTTGGATAGAGCCCACATCCGTGTCTGGAGGGATTTGGCGGAAGCTTTTGTGAAGCAATACCAGTATAATGCAGACATGGCCCCGGACAGAACTCAACTCCAGAACCTGTCTCTTAAAAGCAATTAGTGCTTCAGGGAATACGCTCAACGCTGGAGGGAGACAGCTTCCCGTGTTCAACCTCCCATGTTGGAAAAGGAAATGGCCAACATGTTCATGAATACGTTGCCTGGACCTTACCTGGAGCGTCTGGTGGGGTGCAATGCCTCCAACTTTGCTGATGTGGTCTCTACCGGAGAGAGGGTAGAGAATTACCTGAAGACTTACAAGAGCCACAATGGAGGTGGATCTTCATCAGGAGTAAAGAAGCCATTTATGGGAGGACAGAAGCAGAGGGAGGGGGGTGTGAATTCTGTGTCTTCATATCAAAACAGGAGGAATAATTTTCAAAACTATCATCAGCAACCGTATGTTGCAGCTGTGACTATTCCGGCTGCAGCACCACTACGACAACAACAACCACAACGTCAGCAAACTCAGTATCAACAACAACAACAGCCAGGTAACAGACCCGCCTATCAACAAAGGCAGAGGATGATGGACCGGCGTTTCGACACTCTTCCAATGTCGTACGCTCAGCTGCTTACAAGTCTTCAACAACTATAACTTGTGCAGTTACGCACTCTGGCTCCTTCGGTTGGTAGACTTCCGGTGGGTTATGATGCCAATGCTAGGTGTAGTTTCCATTCTGGGGCACCTGGCCACAATATTGAGAACTGCAAAGCTTTTAAGCACGTAGTTTAGGACCTCATAGATTCAAAGGCTATCAACCTTGCACCGGCTCCTAATGTCGTCAACAATCCCATGCCACAGCATGGTGGTGCAAACGTGAATATGCTGGAAGAAGAAGCCAAGTCCGTTAAGGATGTGATGAAGTTGAAGACTCCGTTGTTGGAAATTAAGGAATGCTTGCTGAAGGCTGATGTTTTCCCCGGTTGTGGGAAAGGTTGTTTGGATTGCGCTACACAGGGTAAGGATTGCTTGAAGCTGCAGCAGGGTATCCAGGTCTTGCTTGACAATGGTACCCTCCAAGTTGAAGACTTGTCTGTCAAAGAGTTTGCTGAAGGGGTAGTTGAAGAGGTGTTTGAAGATGCTGTTGAAGAATTCACAGATGTTGTTCCTGCTGACTGTGTATTTCCCATTGATGTATTTAATTTTTCAAATGTTGTTGCTGATATACCAAACAATGTGTCTGATTTTGATGTAACTGAACTTGATTCCGATGTTCCGGATGTTTTTGTTTCAATGAATGAGATTCCTGAGTATGACTATGATGTCGCTACTATCACCATCTTTTACCCGACTAATTAGATCAGTGTGCCAGAAGCACAACCAGTGCCACCAGTGCGACCGGCCGCTATGACAATCACAACCCCTGGTCCTTTACCTTTCACAAGCGATAGGGCCATTCCTTGGCATTATGGGGGGAATGTATACACACACGATCATGGGGTGGAACGACCTTTGAAGGTAGAAGAGGGTCAAAAGTCTAAACTCGAAGTTGAAGGTCCCGCAGTGGACAATGTTGGTGGAATCGGGCGATTCACCAGGAGTGGCAGACTATTCTCGCCACCCGTTACCCAAACTGAGAGCACTGATGCCGCGGTTAAGGCCAAAGGCAAACAAGTTGTAAATGAGGGCACTTCTGCACCCCAGACTGGCTCAGAGCCTACTTTCTCGAATGATGTGGACGAGCTCTTAAGAATTATAAAGAAAAGTGACTACAAAGTAGTCGATCAGTTGATTCAGACGCCATCTAAGATATCCATTCTCTCACTCCTGTTGTGTTCAGAGGCACACAAGGAGGCACTTCTGAAGGTCCTTAATGCTGCATATGTGCCTCAGGAGATCTCAGTAAACCAACTAGAAGGGATCATTGCAAATGTTCATGCAAGCAACGGGTTGGGTTTTACTGATTCTGACTTAACACCAGCTGGACGCAACCATAACAAAGCTTTGCATATCTCAATGGAATGCAAAGACACCGTGTTATCTCATGTTCTGGTGGATACAGGTTCCTCTCTCAATGTGCTACCCAAGAGAGCCCTGTCAAGGTTAGAAGTAGAAGGTTTGATCTTGAAACCTTCCGATCTCATGGTGAGAGCCTTCGATGGTTCTAAGAGGTCGGTGTTTGGAGAGGTAGAATTGCCAATTCAGATTGGATCACAAACCTTCAACACCGTATTCTATGTGATGCATATCAGTCCCTCGTACAGTTGCCTTCTGGGTCGTCCTTGGATCCACAATGATGGGGCAGTCTCCTCAACACTGCATCAGAAGATCAAGTTCCCAGTCAATGGAAGAATTGTCACCGTCTGTGGTGAGGAGAACATACTGGTAAGTAACCTGTCTACCTTCAAGTACATAGAGGTAGAAGGTGAAATTCATGAGACTCTCTGTCAGGCCTTTGAGTCAGTTCAGATCAAGGATGCAGCTCCGGTGGAAGGGGTTAAAGCAGGAGCCCCTATCTCATCTTTCAAGCAGGCGCAAGCCTTGGTGGATTCAGGTATTGCTCCCGGTTGGGGACGTCTATTGGAGTTACCAATGAAAGACGATAAGTTCGGGATTGGGTATCAACCAGCGCTGACTTCTACAACTTCAGCACTTCAGACTCGTCAGGGGCCGATTACTTTCTCTAGTGCTGGCGTCATCCAATATGGCCAGATCTCTGCGATCAACGATGAAAATGGAGATAGTGATTGCGACATCGACAACTGGGTGCGTCCGAGGATCCCTGGTGAAGTCATCAACAATTGGTCTTCCGAGGAAATTGTCCAAGTCACTCTTCTAGAGGAGTAATTTTTCTTTGTTTATTCATGCATGTCCAAGTCTTACGTTCCGCCCAGGGCGTAATGACTCATTGTAGGGCTCATCTATGTGAATACCTGCATTGTTTATCATAAATGAAAGACGTCTTTTGCATTCAAATATTTTGTTCACTGTCTTTCTATTTTTGCAGTTTTCAAAATTTCAAAAGAATAAAAATATTTGGCAATGTTTTGTATAGTTTTCACTCACTGTTCACACTCATAAGCACATACCATCACTCATGCAGATGCACATCACCGGATCCTATTGATAACGATTCTGCTATGGCTCGCTTCGACTTCGAAAACCCAATCTTCCAAGCTGAAGAAGAGGGTGATGAAGACTGTGAACTCCCTGAAGAACTTGCCAGGTTATTAAAACAGGAGGAAAGGGTCATTCAACCGCATCAAGAGTCTGTTGAAGTGATTAATCTCGGCACCGAGGACGCCAAGAGAGAAATCAAGATAGGGGTTGCTTTGGAAGACGATGTAAAGAAGGGGTTGATTGAACTGTTGCAAGAGTATGTTGATGTCTTCGCTTGGTCTTATCAGGATATGCCAGGGCTTGACACAGACATTGTGGTACACCATTTACCTCTCAAAGAGGGTTGTCCTCCGGTCAAGCAGAAGCTCAGAAGAACAAGACCAGAGATGGCTGTCAAGATAAAAGAAGAAGTGCAAAAACAGTTGGATGCAGGGTTTCTAGCGGTTACCAATTATCCGCCATGGGTCGCAAATGTCGTTCCAGTACCTAAGAAGGATGGAAAGGTACAAATGTGTGTCGACTACCGGGATCTGAATAGAGCCAGTCCTAAAGATGATTTCCCATTACCTCACATCGACGTTTTGGTGGATAACACAGCTCAGTTCTCGGTATTCTCCTTCATGGATGGCTTTTCTGGCTATAACCAAATCAAGATGGCACCAGAAGACATGGAGAAGACAACTTTCATAACCCCATGGGGAACCTTCTGCTATAAGGTGATGCCGTTTGGTCTGAAAGACGCTGGGGCAACATATCAACGAGCTATGGTGACTCTGTTCCATGATATGATTCATCATGAAATCGAGGTTTATGTGGACGATATGATTGCCAAATCTCAGACAGAAGAAAAACATTTGGTGAATCTGCAGAAATTGTTTGAACGGTTAAGGAAATTCAAGTTGAGGCTTAATCCGAACAAGTGCACTTTTGGGGTGAGATCTGGAAAATTGCTGGGTTTTATTGTTAGCGGAAAAGGGATTGAGGTGGATCCTGACAAAGTGAAAGCAATACAGGAAATGCCTGAGCCAAGAACGGAGAAGCAAGTTCGTGGTTTCTTAGGGAGGTTGAATTACATTGCAAGGTTCATCTCTCACCTAACAACCACGTGTGAGCCAATTTTCAAATCGCTGAGGAAAGATCAGGCTATCAGGTGGAATGACGATTGTCAAAGGGCTTTTGAAAAGATAAAAGAGTATTTGCAGAATCCCCCTATCCTCATGCCTCCAGTCCCAGGGAAACCGCTGATTATGTACTTGACAGTACTTGACAATTCTATGGGTTGTGTTCTCGGTCAACACGACGAGACAGGTAGGAAAGAGCATGCCATCTACTACTTGAGTAAAAAATTTCACAGACTGCGAGTCGAGATACTCAATGCTTGAAAAGACATGTTGTGCACTTGCATGGGCTGCTAAGCGATTGAGATAATACATGCTGACTCACACAACCTTACTGATCTCCAAGATGGATCCAGTCAAGTATATATTCGAGAAGCCAGCTCTCACCGGAAGGGTTGCTCGTTGGAAAATGGTATTGACAGAGTATGATATCCAGTATACATCCCAGAAAGCCATCAAGGGGAGTATTCTGTCAGACTATCTTGCTCAACAACCGATTGAAGACTATGAGCCGATGAAGTTTGATTTTCCAGATGAAGACATCATGTTCCTCAAGATGAAAGACTGTGAAGAGCCAGTTGTTGGGGAGGGACCTGATCCAGATGAAAAGTGGATTTTAACGTTTGATGGGGCCGTCAACGCCAAAGGAAGTGGAATTGGCGCTGTCATTACTACTCCGAAAGGTGCCCACATGCCTTTCACCGCTCGTCTGACTTTCGAGTGCACCAATAATGAAGCTGAGTACGAGGCCTGTATCTTGGGTATTGAGCAAGCCATTGATTTGAGAATCAAGACTCTGGACATCTTCAGAGATTCAGCTCTAGTGATCAATCAAGTAAATGGTGATTGGAACACTCTCCAGCATACTCTGGTCCCCTACAGAGATTACACGAGAAGACTGTTGACTTTCTTCACAACAGTAAAGCTGTATCATATACCTCGTGATGAGAACCAGATGGCAGATGCTCTTGCTACTCTATCCTCCATGATCAAGGTGGTTCGGTGGAATCATGCTCCTAGGATCGATGTTATGCGCCTTGATAGGGCCGCGTATGTGTGTGCTGCTGAACTGGTAGTTGATGACAAGCCCTGGTATCACGACATCAAGTGCTTTCTGAAGAATCAAGAGTACCCTGCAGGGGCATCCAACAATGATAGAAAAACTTTGAGAAGATTGGCAGGCAGTTTCTTCTTGAACAAAGACGATGTGATGTATAAGAGGAACTTCGACATGGTTTTGCTCAGATGCGTGGATAGACATGAGGCGGACATGTTAATGCAGGAAGTTCATGAAGGTTCCTTCGGTACTCATGCCGGCGGACATGCAATGGCTAAGAAATTGTTGAGGGCGGGTTATTATTGGATGACCATGGAATCAGATTGTTTCAAGTATGCTCGGAAGTGTCATAAATGCCAGATTTATGCTGATAAGGTGCATGTACCTCCGAATCCTTTGAATGTGATGTCTTCGCCGTGGCCGTTTGCTATGTGGGGCATTGACATGATTGGAAAGATTGAGCCGACTGCTTCCAATGGGCATCGCTTCATCCTTGTTGCCATCGACTATTTCACCAAGTGGGTCGAAGCAACATCGTTCGCGAATGTCACCAGACATGTGGTTGCCCGTTTCATTAAGAAGGAAATCATTTGTCGCTATGGGATTCCCGAGAGAATCATTACTGATAATGGTTCCAATCTCAATAACAAAATGATGAAGGAGTTGTGCCAGAACTTCAACATTCAGCATCACAATTCTTCCCCCTATCGTCCTAAGATGAACGGTGTTGTTGAGGCAGCAAATAAGAACATAAAGAAGATTGTGCAGAAGATGGTCGTTACGTACAGAGATTGGCATGAGATGCTACCCTTCGCCTTGCATGGGTACCGCACTTCAATACGTACATCGACCGGGGCAACCCCTTACTCCCTTGTGTATGGTATGGAAGCGGTCCTGCCTATCGAAGCGGAGATTCCATCTCTAAGAGTCCTGTTGGATGTCAAGCTAGACGAAGCTGAATGGATTCGAACAAGGTTCAACGAGTTGAGTCTTATTGAAGAGAAGCGAATGGCAGCCATTTGTCATGGGCAGTTGTATCAGAGTCGGATGAAGAGAGCCTTTGATCAGAAAGTGCGTCCTCGTTGTTTCCAAGTCGGAGATTTAGTGTTGAAAAGGATCCTTCCTCCTCAGACGGATCACAGGGGCAAGTGGACTCCTAACTATGAGGGACCTTATATTGTCACCAAGGTTTTTGATGGAGGGGCCTTAATGCTTGCAATGATGGATGGCGAAGACTTCACTTCTCCTGTGAACTCAGACGCAGTTAAAAAATACTTTGCATAAAATAGACCCGCTGGACAGTAAAAAGAATAGTCCAGGCAAAAATGGGCATCCTGACGAACCAAGAAAATGAAAAGGTTCGGGCAAAGATTAGGGATTAAAAATGAAAAGATCGTACACCCGGTAAGTTGAAAACCTGAAAAGGCAACTTAGGCAAAAATGGGTATCCCGGTGGATTGAAAACCCGAAAAGGGGCGATCCAGGCAAAAGTTAGGGATTAAGCGAATGACTGTGTTCTGAGTTAGTTCTGAATCTCATCTCATGTCAATGACTGGAAACTTTCAAAAGGTAGGAAACAGTCCAATCACTTTTTCAGAAAGCTGATCATCTGGAGGATCTTGAAGACGAGCAAGTCATAGCAGAATTGGAATCCAATAGAAATCCATTTCACATTGCCATTAGATTAATTTCTGTTTTTATCTTTTGTGCGATTACCTCTTTCCAGGGATTGCTTCCTGATGTAAATGCCTATTCAGAGGCCATTCAATCAATAAAATCATGTTACTCAGTATATCTCTGTTTTCATTTTCATTTTACTGTTTTGTTTGCAAAAATGACGTCCGAATTTTTGATAAACATTGCATCATGACACATAAGGGCTTTACAGGTACATGCTTAATAAACATTTAAAAATCGCTGTGAATTTTAAGTGCTTTGGATCGTCTATTCAGAACAGATACCCTCGGGGCATTTCCTAAGCATGTGTGTCAGACTATACACTCCCCAGCGGAGTTGACAGTACCAGACTGTATCTTCCCAGCAGAAGCAGCTGCTCCTCAGAGTTCGATGCCAGATCGAGGATTTCAATCCCAGATCGATGATCTCTTTCCTAGAAGCATAACCTCGGTACCGTATCGGTGTTTGCTCCCCCCTGCTGAGTCATCTCTCGTAGATTATGGTTGCCAGAACCACTATCGCTTCCCCCAACAACAGGTTTGCAGCGCCGTTCTCTCCCCAGTTAGAGTCTCGGTATCTCGTCATTGCCAGAACACCGCGTGGCCGGTCATTTCCCCACATAGTTCATTATGCTGTGCATCTCCAACAGTAGTGCCAGGGTCCAGAAGATTGTGATCATTTCCTCAACAGGATTCCTTGCTTCAGTTTGGCATTTTCCCCAGCATTTCGCATCCCTGCATGTAGAATCATATTGCATTGCATCCTCCCAAATCGCGTAGCATTTCCATTTTCATGGAGCATTACGCCATCGCAAAATTCAAACATACGCATGTAAGCATAAAACATTCTCGGTATCCCAAGTGATAAGCCAGAAGTTTGTTTCTAGTGCTCAGACTGAAAGTTTGTTCATGACTTATTATCCCCAGCATGGGTCGTTGGCCCACGTGCCGCCTCAATTATCATGTTCCCTATTTCTGCCGATGCTGACAGGCATGAAGTTTCCGGTATCCAGACCGAAGTGGCATTCAGGCCAGTTTCCGATGTTCAGATCGAAGAAGTTTCCGACAATCAGGTCGAAGCACTTATGGCATTCAGGCCAGTTTTTCCGATTTTCAGATCGAAGAAGTTTCCGACAATCAGGTCGAAGCACTTATGGCATTCAGGCCAGTTTTTCCGATTTTCAGATCGAAGAAGTTTTCGACATTCAGGTCGATGCAACTTGTGGCATTCAGGCCAGTTTCTGGTATCCAGACCGAAGTGGCATTCAGGCCAGTTTCCGATGTTCAGATCGAAGAAGTTTCCGACAATCAGGTCGAAGTACTTATGGCATTCAGGCCAGTTTTTTCCGATTTTCAGATCGAAGAAGTTTCCGACGATCAAGTCGAAGTACTTGTGGCATTCAGGCCAGTTTTCCGATTTTCAGATCGAAGTGGTGTTCAGACCAGATTTTCGGTGATCAGACCAACATTGATACTCTCATATTCCGATGCTTAGTGTTCAGACTAATGTGCGGCGTTCAGGCCATGGGTATTCCTGTGTTACCATTTATTTTGGTATCCAGGTCAACTTTCTGTTTCGGTACTCAGGCCGATTTTCACCGTACCAGACGGATTCTTCTTTCGAGATTGCTTCTTTGCCGATTCTGACAGGCATTGTTAATTATTTTCCCAGCGGAGTGCAAATTGTTCGTCTGTTCTTGGTATTCGATCACTCTTCACCCTAATCGTCAGAAAGCCGAGGCTATTCATATCGACAGGTTCACAGTGGATTGAATAGGGGTAGCTGTAACATCTCAAAATTTGTCCTCCTTTTCTTTCGAAAAAAAAAGAAGAAGAAAGAATCACGCATCCATGCATATCATATCATATCATATCATATCATATCATATCATATCATATCATATCATATCATATCATATCATATCATATCATATCATATCATATCATATCATATCATATTGTATCATATCATATCACATCATGTCATAGGGATTCAGGATCAAAATCCGGGTCTTCTTTGTATTTAACCATCTCCCACTATGATCATATGAAGAGTGTCCTGCCTCATATTCTCTAGTTGAAGATACTTAAATAGGGGCAACTGTCATACCCCGATTTTGACCCTGAAATTTTTCCATTTTTTTTCATTTTTTATTTGGCACTTGGCCTAAAATTCACTTGCATACATTCATTCCCAAATCCATATTTTTGTTACACATTGGTCATTGTCTAGGCCTTTTTGATCATGGTGCTTTTGATTATAAAATGGATTTTAATTATTTGACTTTTTAATTTTCAATTTGATTTTAATTTTGAATTAAGTTTAATTCCAAATTTCAATTTAATCTTAATTGTTTATTTTACTAATGATTCAAGCTCTAATTGATTTTAATTTTCAAATAAATGTTAGAATTGATATCAAAGTAATTTTAACAAATTATAGATTAATGTGATTTTATTTAGTTTTATTGGTTTTTGTATTTTAAATTGACATTGAGATGAGTTTTACAAACACTTCAACCAAGTTCAAATTACAATCACAAATCAAGTTCCAACCAAATTCTCATTCATTCATTAATATCATACATTCAAAAATCATATTCAACCATGCATTCATATCTAGGTCATTACATAACCATGAACCAAATTGCAACATACATATTTCCATAAACCATGGCATTGCACAACCATTACAACATGTCCAAACTCATTTCTCATACATACATTTTCATTTACGTTCAATTACCATTACACAAATCATGTAGTAAACCACATTTTTTTTACAAATCACAATTACAAGCAATAACAACATCTGTTACGGAGTTATTCCAGAAGGGGGCGGGAGACAAAGCATTGAATCAACTAGAAAAGTCGGTTAGTTCAAAGCTTGAAGCTACAGTGGCTATGTAGATACAAATAGAATTTCAAACTACTGGCAGAATGGACTTTTGAACTACACAATTGCTATTCGACGGCAGTATGTTTCTTTTGTAACACAAGTCAACAACGGCATCCCACACAAAAGCAAACCGTGACGGTAACCTCGCATCACACCTAACAGGAACAGAAACAAAGATGTTAGGGAAAAGCAAGAATAAAACAGTGATGATTGAATATATATGTTTTGTAATACTGCACCTTAAATCTGCTTGATATGAGTGTTTTCGTTGGAAAGAAGCATATCATCTCAAAGTTGCAATTATGGACACATGTGTTGGGCTACTTTGATGGCACACCGACCAATAGCAGCCTAATCCCACTGTAAGCTATTCTGGTCTTCCTGTATTTCATCGTCCAGATGCTGATACGGCACATGAGCAGTATAGCAGCACATGCCATGGTTCACACATGTTGGCCGGTCCTTACGCTTTGGCTGTAGAAAAATAAATTGAAGTATGGTTCAAAGCTTATGACTTTTAAGTGCTTAAAGCAAATAAGTCAATCAAAACTAAATCACAATGAAAACTTGGGTGTTTCTGAATTGGCCAAAAGGATTCTAACCGTAAGCCTATCAGAAACGGATTGACTTGCTGGTGCAAGCCTTGTGGCCAAGCCTATAGACGGAAATTCAGACACGGCTGGTGAGCTTCAAGGAGAAGCTCTTGTGCACAAAACCTATGTTGCTCGTCTTATGGTTGGAGAAGCATCGGCTCCTGCTGCTGCAACTTCTGTTCTACAATTTATGCCAAGGCTCAAAATCAAGTGCATTTACCCTCAAAAGGTTCATGTACCTGCACTCACTATCACAGATGCAGTAGGCAAATACTCTTTGTGGAACGTCTCTCAGCCACTCGAGGTTAATACTTCCACCTGTTTAAAGCAATTCTTTAAGCATTATGAGAAAGTGTTTGAAAGTCGCAATGAGAAAGAAGTAAGAGCAGATTATGACACAATGAATACTTTACCGGTATTAAAGACCCCATCTCCAATGAAGGGGAAATTCTCTCCTGAAGCCAGACGTTTCATGGTTAATGGTTTTTATGCCGCTGCATACGCTCTCCACCATGTCCATGTTTTACAACTTAAGCCACCAACCTGCCAAATGCAATCCCAGGAGTACCAATTGTCGCAAAAAATCAATAACAGGGTTGCAATTTAAATCAACAGAAGTAGTAAAACCAGCATGATCATGAAGATATTGAACCCCAATCTTTCCGGATTTGTAATCAGGTAATCGAATAGAAGCAATGGCTTTCGTAGAAGACACAAAATCTGTGAGAGTAAATGTTGTCACACTTGATTCGGTATCAACTTTGAAAAGAAGAGAATTGCTTTGTGGTTAATTTGAGCAGCAACATCACCGGAGGAAAGTCCTCTACTCTTCAATAGCGTTGAATGCAAATCGATGCTGGAGTTGGTGGAGGAAGATATTGTGAACCGTTGATCGGAGTTGTAACCTTTGGTAAGGATATCTCTGGATAATTTTCCGATGTCGGAGAAGAGACCGGGGCCTTTGGAAGACATTGTTGATGATATTGTTAGGAAGCTTGGTGTGAGAGTACGATTTTGACTATGACCAAGATGCTAAATATTTTGGAGGAGTCTCTTAGAGTTTGTTCTAATAATCTTGCTGCAATCAACATGCCAGCAACCATGTCCAATGACGACCTGTGACCTGCAAGAAACACACCAAACTAGAACAAACTTGCAATTCATGATGCCAATCTTGAAAGGTCCCAGCTGAGTCTCCTTCTCCTGTAAATGGGGGTGCAAATGGATTAGTTGGAAACCCTAACACTGCAAATGCAATTGCAACAGAGATGTATGAGGAAAGGTTAAAACTTCCCCTTCAAAGAATTTCCTTGGAAGATGCTGCGATGAAGCAAAGATTTGGAGACCAAATCTTGGACCCAAATCATGCCTCGATTTTGAAGTCATCCGTAGCTACTGGCCACTCACAGGGTTGGAGCAATTTCGTTCTGGTATACAGAATCCACAACCTCCCTGTTACAAGAAACTCACTGCAGTAAAAAACACAAATTAATTAGTCAAAGCTGTGGAGTTTCAAAAAATACCCGAATTGGCATTAAGACAAAAAATGAAGAAGAAAGCACGAGCTCAGAATATCGTTTTCGGGTTTAGCATTAAACAGGGCAATTCGTTTCTGAGTACATCAAAAGTGATTTGCAGGGATGCTCCTTTGAACACCAAAGACACCATTTGAAACCCTAACTGCAGAAATATAAAAGGAGAAGAGAATCAGGAATTGGGGAAAAAAAAGGAGAAGGAGGCGGAATTGAAACTTCAAAGCAAAATTAAAACCCTAATCCTAAAATACAAGAAAACCAGCGTTTGAAGAGAGGAAGGGATAAGAAAGCATTACCTGAGCTCGCCGTCACCGTCGAAGGTTAGCCGTCCTGTCCAATTTTCTTTTGGGAACCATGGATTTGTCTTGTCGCGCTTTGTGCTTTGTTTGAGAGACGATGTTTGAGCGGTTTTGTGAGAGAGACGAGAGTTTGAGGACACGCGATTGAAAGAGGGTTTGGTGTGAGTGAAATTGAGAGAGACGCGACTGTTGAGTCATGAGAGACGCAGTGTGAGAGAGACGGAAGCGGCTACGTTGAGAGGGAGAGATTTCTTTGAGCTTGAGAGAGTTTATGAGATTGTGAGAGACGCAGTGTGAGAGAGAGACGGAAGTGTCTATTGCTTCGTTTTCCTTATTTTCTTTTTTTTAATTTACTTTAAACGGAATAAGTCTTTTTGAAACTATTAAAAAAAATTTGTTTAAACTTCCTAAACTTTAGTTAATAAATGTTTACACATTTTTAATTCATATTCTGTTGAAGAACCCAACAGCCAGGCGGCTGGGTTTTAATTTTTGGTTCCTCCATCATTTATTAGGATAGTCCAACAAATTTCTTTTTTATTAGTTTTTTTATTTTAATTCTATTTTTTAATTTATCTTAGTTTATATATCTAAATTAGCATTGTAAATAATAACTAGTTATGAGTGGTCTGGTGGAGAGGGGTGGTTTCTATGGCCTTTAGTGTAGTGGGTTCGATACCCGCAATGAGCATTTTATTTCTTTTAGCATTTTATTTTCTTTTAGCGTTTTATTTTATGTTTATGTTTTTATTATACTCATGATTGATCTGCTTTCTTTTAATTTCATCATTCATTCAAAACCATTTTTAAACTATAATAATCATATTTTTCTCGATTTAATATCGAGCCCATTTTCCACACCTTTGTAAGTCGATTGCTTTTTAAGCATCGCCATCAACCTCACATAGCTTACTCTTGGGCTTTCTTACAATGAGTCGGTTCTCTTGCACTTACACTCATATTTCGCATCATTTGTTGTTTGGGCCTGATCTAATTATTTCATGATTTTGAATCCCCATTTGACAAAATGTACCCCACTTCCCCAATGTGTATATAATGTTGTATTGTTTTATTTCTCTATTTGTTTTAGACACTAACCAAAGAGTAAAATCCACCATTTCTGAAAAAATACAAAAAATATGACTCGATCCAACATCGAGTATTTTCTCAATAAACAAATCAATTCATTTCGCCCTCCTATTCTATTCCTTTTCTTTCAAACTTTCATCAAATGCTTGATTCAACGTCAAGCCATTTTCTCTAATAAAAACTCAAAAAATATTAATTCATAGTCAAAACTTTTTCAATAAAGATGGAAGTGGAACGTGGTGTATACCACGCACTCCTGAGACTAGGATTCGAGATGTATATCTCGCCAATCCTAGCTCTCGCCATCATCCAATTTATCCACTTTGCTCTATCAAACACTCATTCAAATCTTTCTCAAACGTCCATCAATACTTGATCTAGGTCAAGTCATTTTCACAACAAAACTCAAAATACCTAATTCTTATTTAACACTTTTTTCAATAAAGGTGGAAATGGAACATGGTGTATACCATGCACTCCTGAGACTAGGATTCGAGATGTATATCTCGCCAATCTTAGCTCTCGCCATCGTCTAAAATTGTCAATGCGGTTTCTTCAAACCCTTTCTCAATCAAACCTAAAAATACTTAATCTCTATTAAACACTTTTGCAAATAAAGATGGAAATGGAACATGGTGTATACCATGCACTCCTGAGGCTAGGATTCGAGATGTATATCTCGCGAATCCTAGTTCTCACCATCACTCAAAGCACATCCAACCAATCAAACTCTTTTTTCTCGCCGCCGTGCGACCAATCAAAAACCTTTTAAAATGAAAGATATATTGCCTTAAGAGATACAAAACAATGTTTCGGCCACGATTGTTGAGTAGAGATAGATGACGCTTTTTCGAATGTAGATTTGTAAATCCTAACACCTAAGTACATATTGCATGACAACTCTAGGGCAGAACTTCCCCATTTCTTTTAGACCTTCCGTGCGTCTCCGATCTTGTGGCATGTCAATCCATCCTATTGCAAAGAGGTAACTGCCTAAGACTCGATTCAGCGAGCTGCGACGCCTACTGCTAGGACGTGAACACATTGCCCACTCTCCTTTGACACAACTAGTGTCCTCCTTTGTAAGTCCATGTTCAGATGGCAATCCCTATGTAGCCGAACTACGACAACTCTGATTCTCATGTTCAGATGAGATACGTAGGCACAAGATGCGATGTCTTGCCGAGTTAGACTGACAACTAACAACTAATCTTTGTTTGTTTTCGCCCTCGTTGCGATCGAGACCTTCCCTTTCTCTTGCCCTAGTTGCAATCGAGACTTTTGTTCCCGTTAGTTAGCCGAACTACATTATGCTCTGATTCTCATTCCAGATGAGATATGTAGGCATAAGACGCGATGTCTTGGCGAGCACACATCTCTTTCACCCATAGGTAGCCGAGCTACGAAGACTTTGATTCTCATATTCAGATGAGATACGTATGCAATGGATGCGATATCTGCGCGAGTCATTTTTCTCTTGACCCTTTTAGTAAATAGTACATTAGATAAACCTACACCCTTTAGACAAGAACAACAAAAGTGGATCCCGTAGAGTACTACGGATGCGTAGGGGTGCTAATACCTTCCCTTCGCATAATCGGCTCCCGAACCCAAGATTTGGTTGCGAGACCTTGTCTTTTCCTTTCCTTTCTTCAGGTTTACTTCGAGCGTTTCCTTTCCCTCCTTTGGGATAAATAACGCACGGTGGCGACTCTTCTGTCATCTTTTTCTTTCGCCGGTTGTTTTTTTTCGCACCCACTATATTTTTCAGGTTGCGACACATTTGTCTGAAGCTCTCCCAGGCCAGGGATAAGAGCTGTGAGGTCTTACCCTCACTTCCCATTTCATCAGCTTCATCCTAACTCTCAATGTTAGGGTTAAGAGCTAACATCACCCTGTTACAGTAGCTTGTTTGTCGAGGTTGACATGACCCCTCGACTAAAGCTTAACCTTGTGTGAGCCCATCTGTTTGTATATAGTGTGTGTGCTTGCTCTTGTGTTTGTATGACTTTGCTTGTGCTGTTTAGGATAACTTGCTGCCTGTGCAAGTTAGATAGAAACCTCAACCTAGGACCATTGTGGATTGCATGATAACTATTAGGCTCGAGTCAATCTCCCTTCTAGTTTGTCATTTCCCTGTCTCTGGTTAGGTTAGAAGTTTCTCCCCTGTTAACGGGAACTACGTTGCCCTGATCCTCATACCAGATGAGGTACGTAGGCAGGAGATCGTACGGGATCTCTCCGGGCACCCTTTTCCTTTTTTGTGTGTGTTTGCTTGACAGTTAGCAGGCTCGAGTACCAGACTCCCTGTTAGCTCGTTTGTTCAACTTTTTTGTTGCTTTTGACGACTCAGCGTCCGGTTAACCTCTTGTTTTCTTGGAGTCTGACGTAAGTCCAACGATTGGCAGTTGGTTTCCTGTGTGTGTTTGTTGGTTCGGAGTCTGATGTAAGTCCAGTGATTGGCATTCGGTTTCCATGTTTGCCTGTTTGTGTGGAGTCTGACGTAAGCCCAGCGATTGGCAGTCGGTTTCCTGTGTGGGTTTTGTTTGGCGTGCGTGAGCCGAACTACGGTAGCTCTGATTCTCATTCCAGATGAGATACATAGGCATAGGATGCGATATCCTAGCGAGCCCTTTCCCCCTTCTTCCACCTGTGTCTTATTCCAGTGTGTGTGTGCATTCTTTTGAGCAGTGTTTAGCAACCTTTCTTCTATCTTTTTGAGCGTGGATCCCGTCGAGTACGACAGATGCGTAGGGGTGCTAATACCTTCCCTTCGTATAACCGACTCCCGATCCCATCTCTCTTTGGTCGCGAGACCACGTCTTTTCCAGGTTTACTTCGAGCGTTTCCTTTCCCTCTTTTGGGATAAATAACACACGGTTGCGGCTCTGTTTGTTTTGTTTTAGCCCGCCGGTTGTTTTTCGCGGATGCGACAATTACCTTTGGTTCAGACCATACTTTGATCACATTTCTTTCCATCTCATGCCTCTAGTTTCCTGAACTACGAAGCTCTGAATTCCTCATTGCACTATGAGGATACTTAGGCATGAGGGCCCTAATCCTCACCGAGCACTTTATCTATTTCCTTTCCTTTTCCCATTCTTTGTGAGTAATCTTAGATATCACACTTATTCAAGCGAGAACAATCAAAATGGTTCCCATGGAGTACCATGGATGTTTGGGGTGCTAATACCTTCCCCTTGCATAACCGACTTCCTTACCCAATGTATCTCTTTCCCCTGGGTTTTATCGATGTTTTCCCTTCCCTTTGGGGATAAATAAAGTTCGATGGCGACTCTGTTGTATGCTCGAGCGTGCGATACGTTCGGGTATATTTCCGCTAGCTTCAGCTGGCGACTCTGCTGGAGATACTTCGCTACTTGAGGTACTTCCTAGTCGCTAAAAGGAGTCGAGCCCAGTTTTGACTGCTTCTCCGTTCGTTTGGGTGTTTACCTTTATCATCTACTTGTATTATTTATCGCATTTCTTAGTGCTTTATATTATGGATACTATCTGTTATACTCCCTGTTGGGTTGGGATATATTACATGAGAGAGAAGCTTTATACCCGGGCTTGAGTACATACACATGATAGCAAACGTGACTAGAGTCGTGTTTGACCTCCGTGGAGTTATTCCGCGATTATGGTTGACATGATACGTCACACCTAGAGTAGATCCTTTTGGGAGCATCATTGTCCGACGAGTCATTCGTCTAAGGCAATGGTATCTCGAATTGGATCGTTGACTCTAGGAACCTTCTAAGTTGCCTTTGAAGACTAGAATCTACCTGTGAGGGGAATATGGGCTTTTCTGCAGGAAACCATAGACTCTACATACCGTTGTTCTCATGGACGTCGGACCTTTGATCCTGCATCAGGCAGTATACGCAGATTATCCAGACTTTGGATGTTGTTAACCTATGGTATTGCATTGTTGTACATATATTGAAGCTTGGAACTTGGGTTGTTATACCCCCGAGGTCTGGAATCTATGAGTGTTGTATAATTATTTGCATTGCATCCCCAATATATTGAAGGTTTTTATTCGATGTTTTATTTTTGTACTTAACTGGACTAACCTTCGTAATATTTATGTTTCAGGTTTTAGGTCCCATTACTCTCCGTAGCATTCTCCACTAACCATATTTTTCAGGATGCAGAGTTTCGATGATATGCATGTTGTGTTCAGGGATGAAACTCAGAGAAAGCGATATGCGGTCCTATCTAAGCGTCCCATGTTACCCACTAGGTAACCTAACCCTGATTTAATGGAAACCTTAGGTCTTGAAGAAAGTGTGAGGTACCTATGCAATCAAATTCAATGGGAAGAGTATGCTGGTGCCATGCATGTAACCTACATGAACCTAACCCTGGAATTATTAAACTCCCTCAGCTATGAACCCTACATTTGAATCAGTTATCAAAGAGGCTATATTAACTTCAGAATGTTTGGAATTGATTAAACCTTCAATCATAAGGAGTTTGCTGAGTTACTTGGTTTTCAGTATGGCCTTGATGTTATGCCTGAAATCCCTTTAGGCTATTTTATGCAGGTCGAGATAGACAAATTCTGGAGTGATATCACAGGAGGAGGGAGCCCTGACCCTTCTACCCAACTGTCCAAAATAATCCGTAACCCAACCTTCTGATACTTCCAAATGATCCTAGCTCACACTTTCCTTGTAAAGAGTGATATTGATACCCATGTTAGTGCAGAGGAAATCCTTTTTCTATTTTGTATCACCCAGTCACGCCCTGTAGCCCCTGGAAACTTTCTGATTGACAACCTTAACCTTACAGCCAAATCTTCTGAAGGACTTATTCATGTGGGAAGAACTGTGACACATATAGCATCTGCCCTGGGTCTTGACAGAAAATTAGTTCACATGAATTCTTACTGTGGCTACAACCTGGTGGATGTTACCTTCTGTTTAGACCGTGGCCTGATGAGGAGAGACTCCTTTAACTCGAACCAATATAAGCTCCTGATCAATCATGAGACCATCCATTACTTTACTTTATGTGATCCCACGAAGACTAATGTCCATGACAAAGAAAATTGGACATACGCCTTAGAAGGTCGGGATGAGACACCTGATGTACCCAAATCCCCTCTAGTACCAGAATACCGGCCCGTTGCCACCCAACGTACCTTTTGAATAAGGTGACGGGACCGATGATGAGTATGAGTGGAGAGACCAGTCTCCCATTCCGACCATGCCTTCACACCATGCATCAATTGCACACACTGCACCATCTTTTACTTACCCTTCTGCAGGTATATTCACTGGATTCCATAATACTGAAGAAATGTGGCGAGAGCTACAAGCTCAAGAAGAAAGGCGGCTGCCATGAATCAACAGTTGAAGGACAACATGGACTTCATGCGTGAATCACAACGGCAGACTGATAGTTCTCTTCGCAGCATCATAGAATCCCAACAAGCCCTCCTCTCTAATTAGCAGCGTCAACAAGCGAACTTTCAGAGACACCTTACCCTAATGGAGCCCACTCAAGGCTCCGTACTGAGTAACCTTCGAAAGCTGTGGGAATATGATGCCTTATTATCAACTAGATTTGATCGACTAGAGCTTTCAAGAGAGGAGCGTCGTCGCAGCAGAAGTCGTCGTCCGAGGCATTCAGAGCCAGGAGGCGAGGGTACTAGTGGTCAGCAATAGTGTCATCCAGGTTACTCTTTCCTCATATTTTATCGAAACATTATGGAAAATGTTCAGTGTACGTTTGGGAGGAGATTTATATGCTTTCCTTTTCTTTTATTTATTTTTGCTTTTATCGCTTTTTAGTTTATTTTAGTATGTTAGTTTCTTTTCAATAAATTGCATGTGCTAGACGAGTCATTTGTGTAGTGTATCCTTACTTCCCCATTTCTTGAGTCTTACAAAAAAGATTTTGACAAAGAAAATAACTTTTATTTTGAAATTTTGGGCTTTTAGACAAGTTTAGGATATGATGTTAAAGACTTGGGGAAACTTTTAAAAATAAAAGAGATATCGTCTCAACACCGTAAGCTTCTTGACTTTGGAAACTGATCCCGATACTTACTATATTATAGCCTTAATTTTAATCCCAAATAATAAAGCCCTTAAGTAGTTTATTTTAGCAGTCAGCTTTGGCTTAAGCATACTCTACATAAGGAAACCGATGAAAATAAGTGAATGATTCTAAAATTCTTGTATGCCAAAAAATGATAAAATAAAATACTCGTTGTTAGTTGGTTCAGAGGTATCTGGTGTTGGACTTGATAGGGAGGATTACGGTCCGATCCCCCACAGCTACAATAGAGAAAACAAAGGGGTTACACCAAACTTATGTACCAGAGCCCCATGCAAAAAGAAAAAATGATAAAATAAAATACCCGTTGTTAGTTGGTTCAGAGGAATATGGTGTTGAACTTGGTAGGGCGGATTACGGTCCGATCCGCCGCAACTGCAATTGGGTAAAATAAAAAGGGTTACCAAACTTATATACCAGAACCCTATGTGAAAGGATCAGAGTCACTAACCGGTCACCTTACTATGAGTATGTACGGATAACAGGCTTAATGTTATTGCGCATGAATGAAAAGGGATTTAAAGAAGGGATGAAAAAGGTAGGCTTAAGTATAGTAACATAATATGGATTGGTTTGTATAGGAAAGAAGTTTATGATCGCATTTGCGGGAAGTGTAGCCCCAATATTTTTGTTTCATCAGTTAGTACCTATCAACACATCCTTGATTGGGCTTAAACTCTTTTAGCCTAAATTGAATACTTGTATGTTGTTGTTTTTTCTTTCGTGATTGATCAGTGCATTTTGATGCACGTTCTTTCATGTTTGTACTTAAGCATTTCTTCGATTTGCTTTGATTATTTTTATGTTTTAATGTGTTTTCATAATTTATGTTATTTTTGCACTTATTTAATTTTCGTATTTAATTTTCAGCATTAGCAGTTTTTGCGAGAAAAATCATATCTTGAGCTAGGAGTATCGGATTGAGACGTGCTACCAGTCGATGGAAAGCTAAGAAAAAGATCTACAACTTTTGTTCAGAAGTCGAGAGCTGAATCAGATTGTAACAGAGCCAGAAAATTCGTTGAAGTTGCAGCATTAGTTTTATTTAAGTTTTGGGTCATTAGTTTTGGGCTTGAGTTATGTTTTCGATCCAGTTGGGTTGTAAACCAAATTCCTTGTTTTCCATATACCTAGTAGCTGCATAACATGAGGATAATTCACGATTCACGAAATACTTGAAAGCTTTGGCAAGAATTCTCATGAAGAACTAATTGATCCAAACAATTTGTTGTATTCGGGTTCCGATACCTTGAGATTTTAGTAATTCTTATTCAGGTTTTTTATTCCTTTCAATATTAATATATGTATTTTGTTTGCTTAATTTGATTTACATATGCTATATTGATTTAATCTGATTGATTGTGTGATCCTAACTATAGTCACGATTTCGTTTGCTTAATTCGCTATCGAGTTCGTTTAATTCATGAAACTTAATCCCGTTTGCTTAATTCGGATAATAGGAACATGCAACTTATACTATCAATTGCGCTTGTCAGTTGATATTATAATCGAATAGGAATAGTTAATATGCGGTTGGAATTATGATAGTCGATGATAGGCAAAGACCGAATCAGTAAATTGTTGCTACAGCTTATTTCAATAATCACTTATTTTAATCTATTTTTTTAATTGAATCCTAAACCAACCAAAACCCCATTAATCGTTATTATCATTGGTTAATTCATTCAAGAATCCTTGTGAGAACGATAATCCGAGTCAATCTGTCGCTAACTACGTTTTGTCAAAAATACTCGTTTTGATCCGCGCGCGACAGCGGATCAGTGATCCATAAAAGTTTTGCTTGGGGGCAAGCAAAAGTTCAAGTGTGGGAGAATTTGATAACACTGAAACACACTGCGTATTTGACTCGGATTGCACATGCTTATTAGGTTTTTATTGTCATTTTCTTGTGTTATGTTTTCTTTTTGTCCTACTTTCAGGTACTTTTCCCTACAAGAGCCTTTTGTGAAGAAACGAAGCCAAACGAGCAAGAAATAGAAGTGTTTGTGGGAAATTGTACACATGGCGTCCAACATGGCGGCCGCCAAGGAGGGTGCCATGACGTGTAAGCTGTCAACCGGTGGTAACTGCCACGTTCCCATGATCTTTTCATATTTTTCACATGGCGGGCACCATGGTGGGGACGGCGGGTGCCATCTTTGTTGGCATGTTCCTAATAAGGCTAGTTGGAGGGTAGCTTTGTCTTTTCCTAGCTTCTCAAAATCTCTATAAATAGGTGTCTTCCTTTCACTTGAAGGGCATCCAACTTAGTTCACAACGCTAAGCCTAAAGTTCACCATTGTAAAAGAGTTAATCTGTCACATCGGGGGGTTATCTCACTTGAGTTGTAGTTAGGCTGGAGCATTATACAAACAATCTTGCCGCCATTTTAATTTCCAGTCTTTACTTTGCAGTCAAGTTTACTTTCTAGTGTACCAGATTAAAGTCTCCGATTTGGAGCAGGTTTCTTATTCAAGTTTATTTGCATTTACATTTTATTTATCTTGCATGCTTTACTTTATTTATTTATCTGTCTTGCTTTTACCTATTCGCTTATTAACTTGCACATTTTATTTGTCTATTCTTTTAAACATGATTAATTCTGCTATGTTGATTTCTATTTCCATGTCTGGCTAAATCTTTAAAGGTTAGGATATAAGGATCTCCGTTAAGATGATACTCCATAATTTGTATCTATAGGAATGCTTTAGGGGCTGTTTTGGTTTTAACACAAGTTTTCAGTACTTATTTTGTTCGGTAACTACGAAATTAGAGTCGAGATATAGTTGGGTAAGATCGAAAGTCGTCCAACTCTTAAAGATAAACTTGGTTAGTTTTAACTGGTCAAAATTAGCGAAAGCACTCTGTCCGGTTAATTAGGATTTTTTAACACTATTAGAAAACGATTTTGAAACTATTTTCGGACGCGTTTGTAGGTTTAAAATCCGGATCCTTGAGCGAAAGCCATGGATCTCTTTTAAGTTAAACTTTCCAAATCAAAATCACTTTTTAACTAAGTCAAGAATTAATTTCTTAAAAATAGGTTTACTACTTTAACGCAACGAGCACCCTTCATAAGTGACAATGAAGGGCATTAATTAGAGAGTAAACTCGGTTCTGAATACGCGAAAGCGACAATTCCTATTAAATTGATTCTTCTTAAAGTAGAAAATATTGCCCCATAAGTAGATCTATTTAGAAACAATTGGAGTATTTCCTAACTAATATAAATTACATCTGAGCCTGTATTTGTTATCTGAATTTATTTACTTCATTATTTCCTTTTCTGTGTATGTGAACCTACTCATTTGATTTGCCTTAGATAAACACCGTAACAATAAAAATAGAAGGATTGACAATTTGGTCTCTGTAGGAACGATAATCTTTTGTATTACTTTGATGTGTTCCGTATACTTGCGGATAACAAATACATCCACCAGTTGACATTGCGGATGAAAGGGACATTATCATGCAAAGACAAGGGGAAAACTTAAACGTATTGATGAGTTTCATGCTAGCTACTTGGATTACCAATATCCTTGATATTTCCTTATGGATAAGATGGTTATAGACCAAATGTTGCCCACCGAGATCTTGACATATTCGATGATAATCTAAGAAACAAACTTACTATTCGAGAGTGGTTGGAATTTCAAATTCAAACCAGATCTTATAAGGGTAAAACTCTTTTATCGTGTAGGAGATTGTTTCAACAATTTTTGGTTGATGGCTACACCATGCTTGAGGGAGAGATATTAAAGTGGCTCTGAAACAACCAATCTAAACTTAGAGTCTCAAAGTATCAAAGTCTTAATGAAGAGGGAGACCAAATTCGAAATCCAGGTTCAATAACAGGAAAGAGAGTCGTATTACCATCTTCTTATGTGGGAAGTCGGAGATTCATGAATCAAACATACTATGATGGCATGGAAATTTATAGTAAGGTCGGCTTCCCAGATCTATTTATAACATTCACATGCAACCCAAATTGGACCGAAATTCAAAGAGCTCGTAATCCTTTAAAACTCAAGCCACAAGATAGACCAAATATCATTGCTAGGGTTTTTAAGATGAAGTTTGATAACCTCTTTACAGACGTGACTAAGAAAGGTTTTTTGGGAAAAGTACTTGCATGTAAGTTCATCTTATTTACTCTTCTTTCATATTTTTCATCATTTAAGCTACGAGGAATTATTGGAATGACATGTTTCTAAATAAAATCTTTCTATTAATTTCTGATTTACAATTTTAGATATGTACACTATTGAATTTCAGAAGAGAGGGTTTCCATATGCACACATCCTTATTTTCTTGCATCTGTCAAATAATTACCCTGAACCATCTGATATTGACAAGATTATATCTGCTGAGATTCTAGATCCTTTGAAACAACCAAAGTTGTATAATCTTGTGAAGACCCATATGGTACACGGACCTTGTGGGATGGAAAATCCAAAATTCCCGTGCATGAAGGATGGGAAGTGTTCTAAGTATTTTCCCAAGAAATTTCAAGATGTTACCGTTGTTGATCAAGGAGACTATCTGGTTTATATAAGACGAGATAATGGCTATACGATTGAGAAGAATGGAATCAAACTCCATCGCGGTCATGTTATGCCCCACAACCCAAGTTTTCTTATGAAATGTGAAACACACATCAATATGAAGTGGTGCAATCATAATACTTCTATTAAATATCTGTTTAAATACATTAACAAGGATTCTGATAGAATATCAGTTGTTATTATTCCAATTAAAAGTGCAGGCGATGAAAATGTTGACGAAATCAAACAATACCTAGATTGTAGATGTGTTTCTTCGAGCGAAGCTTGTTGGAGAATATTTTCTTATTCTATTCATGGAAGAAAATCGACAGTGGAAAGATTGTTTTTTCACATGGAAGGTGAGAACTTCGTATACTACAAAGACTTTGAACAAATTGGAAATGTCCTTTTAAAGGCAAGTGCCACTGAATCTATGTTTACTTCATGGTTTTTGGCTAACATAGATTATGAGGAAGCTAGACTTTTGACATATGGACAATTTGTGTCGATGTTTGTTTATGTTAAGAAACAAAGATGTTGGAAACCTAGAAAAAGAGGGTACACTATTGGTCGGTTAATTTGGGTCCCTCCTACAACGGGGGAACTGTATTATATAAGGATGTTATTGACTGTGAAGAAAGGCCCTACAACTTATGATGATCTCAAAATTGTTGATGGGTTTACACATGCAAGTTTCCGAGAAGCATGTTTTGCAATGGAGTTTCTACAACATGACAAAGAGTTCAAAACAGCAACCAAAGAGGCATACAACTGGGGTTCCAGTATATTTCTTCGAAAACTCTTTTTATAATGTTGATTTCTGCTCCAATGAATTGACCTGATTATGTATGGCGTAACACTTGGATATACTTATCGGGTGGAATTCTGTATGAACAAAGGAGATTATCACATAATCCAGGTTAGCTTACATTATCTTCATCTTCTATTGCTATTATCTGTACATCTCCTATCTATTAACATATCTAAGACAATTTCTTGTAGAATTATCATTGTCTGACTAAGAGATCCAACAACTTACTTTGATTGAAATTGAAAAGAAACTTCAAGAAAATAGGAAGAGCTTGAAAGAGTTTAATCCTATGCCGTATCCAAATGATTATGTCCTTGATTTTCTAGATAATCGTCTAATATATGATGAATGCCAATATGATATTTCTAACTTAAAAACTATTATTTCAAGATTTGTTTCAATCTTTAACAAGTATTGATTTTTTTTCCATATTTCACTATCGTATATCATATTTTAAATAGATATACTAACAATTTATGTCGGCATTAACATTTAAAATTTACTATTTATTTATCCAACAATTCATACCGGTAATGAGATATCAAATTTCTAAATGAGCTGCACTAACATTTAACATGTACGGCTGCACTATACATTATTTTGTTTAAATCATTGATGTTAAATATATTAGTTTTTTATATTGCCATTTCACTTTTTTACTACTTCTACTTCACTTATTAAATGATTTCATTGCTATGCATGTCATATACTTATTATCTGATTTCATTGCTATGCATGTCATATATATATATATATATATATATATATATATATATATATATATATATATATATATATATATATATATATATATATATATATATATATATATATATATATATATATTGATAAAACTATATAAATCTTATATAACTTATGCATCCATTGCTATGCTACTATATGTATTATTTTGTTGTCATGTATATGAAATTAATTACTTTACATTGTCAATTGTAAAATATTTTACATTATCGATTCATTACCATCACCTGTTTGCATTATTTTATAGGATTTTAAAATAAAAATTAAACTTATTCCAATATCGAACGTCTATGATTAACTGACGCTGTAAAATTCTTTTACACTGTCAGTGTATTTCAATTAAATTTCATGTATATCATGATAAAACTACATAAATCAAATATTGGTTTCTACATAACTTAATTAATGAATGCATTGCTGTTTTGATTTTGGTTTTATAAATTTATTAAATTCCTTGCATCATCAACATATTTTAGACTAAATGTGTTGTTGTTTTGATTTTCGTTACATCATAAACATTATTAATGACTGCATTGTTGTTTTCATTTTGATTTTGATTTTGGTATTCATATTCATTTCAAAACTAAATATATATTTTCCCCCAATTTACACAGAAGAACAACTCAGTATTTTTAAAGAGATCATGCAAGTTGTCATTAACCAGAAAGGAGGTGTGTTTTTGTATACGGTTATGGGGGAACTGGAAATATTTTCATGTGGAACACACTTTCAGCAACTTTACGTTCTAAGCAAGATATTGTTCTAAATGTCGCGTTAAGTGGAATCGCAAGTCTACTTTTACCAAGAGGTAGAACGACCCATTCAAGATTCAAGATACCTGTACCATGCATAGAATCATCCATTTGTAACATTGAGAAAAAAATCTGACCTTGTTGGCCTTTTGCAAATAACAAAGTTGATTATATGGGATGAGGCACCTATGGCAAATAAATTTTATTTTGAATCTCTTGACAAGTCCTTGAAAGATATTATTGGCCATGACAATGTGGAATGTGAGACAATTTTTGGAGGCAAAGTTGTGGTTTTTGGTGATGATTTTTGACAAATATTACCCGTCGTACCAAGAGGAACAAGGTTTGATATTGTGCATTCAACCATTAATGCTTCCTACATCTGGGATCATTGCAAGATACTAAAACTAACAAAAAATATGTGTTTACAAACTAGGTCCAACTCTTCTAATGCATCAAATATTCAATTGTTCTCTGATTGGATTTTAAAAGTAGGGATGGTCAAATTTCTGAACCAAATGATGGTTATGCAAAAATTAAAATTCCACCGGAGTTACTTCTTACAGATTACATAGACCCCATTGATAAAATTGTTACAACTACTTACCCAAATCTCCTTCAAAATTACACAAATACAAATTTTCTACAAAGTAGAGTTATTTTAGCATCAGCTATTGAGATTGTTGATGAAATAAATTATTGTTGGTGTAAGCCCTAGAGGCCAATACTTTTTGGTACTTGTATCGAATTATTTATTAATAATAAAAGGCATTTTCTTTATTATGGTTGATTAATAAAGTCCCTGGAGTAGATAGTCCGTTTGATGTATTAAGTGTGACTTAATCATGAGAACACATTAAACATAAGGACACTATTCCTAAAGTATCCGTAGTCGAGCTTTAGTGTGAAGTGGGATAACATTAAAGCATTAAGACTATTATGTTTGTAGACTGATGATCACATCTCATGGATCATGGATAAAGAGTTATCAAGTCTTAAACATAGGTATGAATATTAAGAGTAATATTTATACCGGATTGACCCGCTATGAGAATACTATATAGAAAGTTATGCAAAGTGTCATAAGTTATTCTCATGGTGATAATAGTGTATTCCACTCTTCGACCTGAAACCACTATGGATCCTAGATGTAGAGTCGAGTGCTTTATTGCTGATCCAACGTTGTCCGTAACTGGATAACCATAAAGACAGTTGATGGGTACTCCACAAAGCATGCTAAGGGACATGAGTGACCTAGATGGAATTTCCCCATCCTGCATAACAGGATAAATGTCTATGGGCCCAATATTGAACTGGACAAGGATGACACGGTCTATGCCTTGTGTTCAATATAGACATAAGGGCAAAAGGGTAATTATACACATAATTATTATCACAGAAGGAATTGTCAGATCACTTGACATTTTCGTGTCTTGGGTAGCAGTGATGTGTTGCTAGATACCGCTCACTGTTTATTATGTTAAATGCGTGATTTAGTATAATTGCCAACGTCACGAAAACCTACAGGGTCACACACAAAGGACAGATTGATGAGAGATAGAGTAACTAAGGAATACCGTAAGGTACGGTGCCCTTAAGTGAGTTATAGAACATCGTAAGGTACGGTGTACTTGAGTAGAATACGAAATATGGTAAGGTACCATGAGCTTAAGTGATTTTGGACATATTATAAGATATGGGCCAGAATACACTTAAGTGGGCTTTTAGCTTGAAGCCCACACAAGTGGTTCTATAAATAGAACCCTTGTGCAGAAGCAAAAATTTTTTTTTGCGGTTGCATTCTTTTTGTTTTCACCCTCTCTCTCTCTCTCACTCAAAGCCTTCATTCGTACCAGCTAGCACTGAGATTGAAGGAACCCGTTCGTGTGGACTGAGTAGAGACGTTGTCATCGTTCAACGTTCGTGATCGCTCCGTGGATCTGCATCAAAGGTTTTAATTGTCACAAGAGATCTGCACCAAAGGTTTCAGTCGTCACAAGAGGTAAATATTCTATCACTGATCATGACCATTCGTAAGGATCTCTAAAGGAGAAAATTTTAATTTCCGCTGCGTTTTGGACCGCAATTCTCCTTCAATTATTACATCATAAAACTTCTTCCAGGTGACTATTTTTTAAACACATTTTTTTCACTACATATTATGAATTCTCATATGTTGTTGTTAACACACTATCTACTTTTTTCAGGTGAAGCTAAAGAGTTTTTAAGTAGTGATTCCATTGATAGATCGGAAGTTAATGACAATGATGCTTACGAACATTACACCAGAACTCTTAAGCTGTTTGAAAACTTCTTGATTTCCTAATCATTTCATGAAACTAAAGGTTTGATGAACTATAATGTTAATACGAAATTTAGATCAATCTAAAGGTTTGTGCAATGGTACAAGATTGATTATTACAAGGCTATCAAATCATGTCATCGAAGCTAAGATTATATCAGGTACAAATATTGGAAACACCATTTACATCCCAATAATGTCTTTTTCACCTTCTTAATCACATTGGCCATTCAAACTTATAAGAAGACAATTCCCCATTATTGTCTCATTTGCTATGTGTCATACCCTTAAATTTACCCTACCCCCATATCACTTTCTTAAGCCCTAAACCCTAAGCATACATCCCATACATGTCATCTCATATGTATTTGTACTTAATGACTATCAATAATCCAAAAGCTCAGGGCATGAGATTCATTTGTGAAGAATCAAACTCCTCAGGCCATGTTAAGGTGTGCCCAATCCACCTTAACCGTAATATCATCCTTAAGCACTCCCACAAAGCTTACAAAATCACTCAAAACACCTCACTCACTCCCTAAACCCAATTTTGGTGGTGAGTCCCCTTTGAAGAAGATTCAAGATTCATCTGGTCACCCAAGGACCAGACCCTAGTTCTTAACCCTTCGTTGGCTTGTACAAGTCACAGTCCACTATGGATTTTGACCATTGCTATTGAGGACCCCTTAAATCCAAAGTTTATTTATTCCCCACACCTTTTAAACATCTCAACTTGACCCTTGCATCACCAAACCCTAATTCATCTGACTTTGGTTCTTGATGAAACTTATGGCTCAAGAAACCCTAATTTAGGGATCCTTCAATCATTGACCTTGCTCATTTTTTTATCATCCAATAACCCTAACATTCATCCAAAATTATTTTATGTCCATTACAACCAAGATCCATCATTTAAACACCCATTCAATCCATGTTACAAGTAGTTGGTTTGTTCATGATTTTTCAACTTTCAATGTTTTGATCCATCCATCAATTTGACCTAAAATCATCCCACAAAGGTCCAAATATTATTTCCCGTCATGTCATGATTATATTAACTCAAACCATCCACCATTGTGCCTTGGAGATCAAGAAATCACAAAATCCCATTTTTAGGTCATGTTGGTTGGTTGCATTTTGGCAAGAATGGCCAATGGGAAGTTCCAAAGACCATAACTTTCTCATTTCTCAAGATTTTTCAATTCTTCTTCGAGCCAAATTTCCTAAATAAATTCCTCTCCAAGACCTAATTCATTGAGGAAGGGATTCAATTTTGCTATTGACCAAGCTGGTCCGACATGGCTACCATGCCCTAAAATCATGTAATGACCACTACTTTGACACATTGCCATTTACAAACCATAAACCCTTTTGACCTGGTTCCTTTTGCATTCAATCAAGTACATGTCAAGGAGAAAATCGCCCAAAATTGAGACAAAATACACGAGCCAATTTCATTTGGCCTTGCTTCAAACATGGGGTTTCATCCTGATGTGCAAGCCAGATTATAACCAGTCGGAATTTGAAAATGGATACACCAAGTCACCAAATCAATTCCTTCTGATCCCAATGGTCCCCAAACACTTTGCATATGGTAGTGTGATGTAGAAGGAAGTCAACTTGGATGCCAAAGCTCATCATAATTCCAAAATCGATTCCATGTGCAAAATTTAGATTTTTCCTAAAATGGAAAAAAGCAAAATCCATAGCAGACTATCTCTTTGCTCTTGTCTGTTCCAGATCGATGCTAAGGACTAAAGCAAAGTAGTATGAGGTACAAGCAAGCTCAGACAACAACCACATTTGTCACCCATGATCCAACCTCAACCATGCTTTGAGCCACTTCCCTTTTCTAAGTAAACCTTCACATTCTCCCTCCAAAACCATCCAGACACCTTCCCTATAAATAGTTGAAGGTGTCCCATTCATTTTTCAAGCATGAAAGCCCCTCAAACCTCTGCTGAACATTCGAGCTGAACCATCCGAAACAGAGATTGCACTTTTGAGTTTCAAAGTGTTTTAACTCCAAACAACCATCCAGAAACCATCACTAACCTTCATTCAAGCTTTTCAAACTCTTAACTCGCCTTCCCCAAGCTTCATCTAAGCTAAGCCAAGTCATCAGAAAACCTCCCTAAGTTGTTTCTGATCAGGTAGTTTGCTTCATCCCCATCATCAAACAAGTTACCATTCAACTCGAAATGATCTTCTGATCATTTCCCCTAAGTTTCCAACTTTGATTACTCAATATTTAGAATTTAATTTTTATATTAGGTTAAGTTCATTCTTCTGGTTCGTGGCAGAATACTCCACACTCAAAGCCAATTAATGACTCATGAGTGTGAAGTACGGTTTGTTTATGATTGTGCAATGTGATTCCATAAAAAAATGTAGTTGAAAACGTGTATTTCCAAATTTTTATTTTCAAAATTCCAAGGTTAAATCGTGTCGACACCAAATTCGTTTCTTCGCGCGAGATTTGAATTTGAAAATAAATCGTGTCGTGTTCTGATTGGCCTTTCGGCGTGCACATCCATTTTTTACTTTGTTTTTATTATTTATTCACTTCGGTGTGTTTGTTAACACCACCGAGCCATTGGCCCAGTGGGAGAGGGGGTTGATCCCCCCATGACCCCAAGGTCAGAGGTTTAACCCCCGGCGTGTGCGAATCCTTTATTTCTTTTTTCATTTGTTTTATTTTATTTATTTATTTTCACCTTTTACTTCCATTTTATTTTTATTTTTTATGTCACTTATTTTATTTATTCTAAAAAAATGTCCAACATTGACCCCCATTATGTTTTCCTCTAGTATTTGATTTTGTCTTATTTCAAGTCATTTGGGTATTTTTTTAGGGACTTATGGAGTCTTGAACTTATGGACTAGTGAAATCCACCTAGGTCATGATTTGTTTGGTTTAGGGTTGATTAAACCTTCCATACTTCAATCCCACCACTGGATGATCAAGTGTTCATCCATGGTACTTTGAAGCATGGATAGGTTACCCCTATTTCAAATAACTTGGGCTATTTGACTTATGGATGAAGTCTTACTTGTACATATGTTTACTTGTGATTCCATCTGGTACATTGTTATTTATTTTGGTTCATACTAACCCATTAACCTCTTATACTTACTTGTTTATACCATATGCTAACTCTTATTACCTTGTTAAGATTGTACTTTGATCTTATAACTTGCCTACTTAACAACTTAATCAATCATAATCTTTCAACCTTGGGTTTGTTATAGTCTTCCTTTTGTCAATCTATTGATAGATGGACTTGGGGTTGAACAACTTTCATTATTACAAATCTATGGTAAGTTGATCCATTGATCATATTCCATACTTTGCATCAGTGATAAGTTATCCTCTGATGCGACATATTTTGAATCTATTGACCTAAGGATAGATAATCCTAAAGTGTTGGTCCATTATTCATAATTCTAACTTAACCTAACTCTACTAACTTTTGATTACAATTAACCTTTTGTTATTGTTATTATCATTGTTATATTCATTATTATTTACCTTTCATGTCATTTACACTTAAGTACCCATCATCACCATATTCATTGTATAAACTTCATCGTGCATTGTTTATTTATTTGTCTTTATTTGATTCACTACGCCAAAAACTGGAATAGACAGCGCACCTTAGAGGGCGCTTTCTTAAAGAAGCGCACTCTAAAGTGAAGAGAAAAATAAGGAGGAATAGACAGCGCACTTTAGAGGGCGCTTTTGTAACAAAGCGTCCTCTAAAGTGAAGCGAAAAAATAATGAGGAAATGGAGGGACACCAATAGAGGACGCGTTTATGAAAGCGCCCTCTAAGGGTACCCTTAGAGGGCGCTTTTAAAAAAGCGCTCTCTAAGTCCATGTACATTTCCAGTTTATAAGGCGCTTTTGGAAAGCCTTAGAGAGCGCTTTTAGAAGCGCCCTCTTAGGCCCCCTTTAGAGGGCGCTTTTTTTACACAAGCGCCCTCTAAGGTCCCCTTTATTAAACATTAAAATTATAACATATATACTGCATGTCTCTTTATTTTCCCTCTCTATATGCCATTTCATTTACGTAACTGGGTTTTCTCTCTACTGCGATTACTCTCTACTGCGATTACTCTCGTCCTCCGTTCGTTCTCCCTCCCTCACCATCGTCGTCGTCGTCGCCTCTTTCTGCTGCTGCGTTCACGTTCACTGAGTTATCTGCGTCCACCGTCGCTGTTCACTTTCTTCTCCATCGTTACCGTCACCTTGAAGGTATTTC